>NC_056629.2:2802500-3022500 GCF_002870075.4 Lactuca sativa
ACAACATATGGTCATAAAGTGTAGAGTTTACGACCGTAAACCCTTGAGTTTACTGCCGTAAACTCCTTGGGTAATGGTCATTAAAATTATAAACTCCAAAGGAGTTTACCCTTGAACTCCAAACACTCTAGCTTTGCCCTACAAACACTTGGGTGCAACCCTTGTGATCTTTAACACTTGAAACAAAGGGTTTTCATGTTCTAGAGTGTCCCAACTTAATTTATTCATTATAAGTCGGATAATTAGTTATATATATATATATATATATATATATATATGTTCATTATACGATAACTAGGCTCTTGCGTGTGTATAAGTCTCCATTTGTCACCTAGCACAGTATCCGACACTTCAATCCAATCCACTCACTGCAAGTGAGTTCATAACCCTTTAACTAACCTTTGAAATACTTTTAAATGTTTTAAATGCTTTTATGGGGGAATACAAGTTGAGTACTTGTAGTTATTACTTCAATCACATGTGATTAATAACTACAAAACCAGTGATTTTCTTACTGCTCAAACTGTTTATCAAACCGTTTTGCTTCAACTGTTTTACAAACTCTTTTACTTATCAAATACTTTTAGTTAAACTCTATTATACTTATTATCAATTTCATGTCCATGTATGTATAGTTATATAAGCAATGTTTAAAAGGCTTAGGAAGGCCGCCCGCCTTATTTCCTTTTCGCCGTTGAGATGTGGTCTGGTGGGGTATCGGGTGTCCGTTCGAAGGTCATTTAAATATTAGTTATATATCATGTGTACATATATAGTCATAAAAAGGTTCCTTCCAGTCAATTCAATACCCTTGGGTAGCAAGGGTATACTTCCATGTTCATACGTACAAGTTATATTACTAGTAAACTACTATAGGCATAGTTTAGGGTTTCACTAATACTAATACAAGAACAATGAATCATACAAAGAGTCAGTGCATACATGAGTCATAATACATAGTGATGAGAAACAAACATAATACATAGTGATGAGAAACAAGCATAATACATAGTGATGAGAAATGAACATAACACATAGTGATGAGAAACAAACATAATACATAGCGATGAGAAACAAACATAATACATAGTGATGAGAAACAAACATAATCCATAGTGATGAGAAACAAACATACAGGTTAGACAGAGGAAGAACACACAATACAGCTAGCACATACATTAGATATACATTACATTCAATTATGTGAGCCATTAAACGGGTCATGACACTACCTGCCATGACAGTTTTGTATCCAAAATCTCCTTTATTGGGGAGCGTATGAGTTTGCGTATAGATCTATACTGGATTGACTATCCTACACCTTGTTGCTCGCTACAGTGGGACTTGCAAGTCTACAGGTTCCAAATGTCATTTCTTACGGCGTCTTACATCGTCGTTTTACTATTGAGTCGGTAGTAGGGTACAGGCCGATCACATTGTACTTTAAATAACAATTGGTTTAAGGTAGTTAGTACAATAGTAGTTACTTAATACAACACTACAGTACTATAATATTTATCCCATTACATTCACTTCGTGAACATTCACACGATGCACGGTAATGTAAAAACTATATTTTTGGTTAATGATAGTCGGATTTGGGAAAATACACACTCTTACAAGAGACACACATACAGTTACTAGATGCCTTGGTAGAAGGCTACTCTTAGTAGGAAACATAGGGTTTTCTAGGATAGTTCAAACAAACACAAACTTTACAAAACTTATACATTACATCTTACAAACATCTTACAAATGCTCTCGTAGAAACTAAGACACTAATATACTTATGATCTCACCAGCTTTAAAGCTGATACTCGCTTTCAAAATAACTTGTATTCTCAGGTCACCACTAGACAGATACATGTGCCAGGCTTTTGAGAAGATGGAGTTCGTTCAAGACTCATCTTTTATTTTGATATATATATTTTTGGTGTCTATAAATTTGACAGAACACACATGTATGAAATTACATTATAAATGCAATGGATGATGTTGTTGCTTGTTTACTACTATTCATTGTTGTGATACTGTACATGATGTCCTCCACCCTAGAATGTTTCCGCCATTCATGGTTTTGGGGTGTGACAGATTGGTATCAGAGCATTGTTTATAGTGAATTGAGTGTATCAACCCATAAAAGATATACGAACTATCAACACAAGCGGGATTAAAATACTCTGATTAAGAGTTTATGCTTTAAATAATAAAATATTTAACCAAGTATACATACCTGCATTCATGCTAAAATCAATGTCACTAAGACAGTACAAAAGTATTACGATTGTTGGACAACACAAGTAGACTTAGAGACATATGGTTAACCCTGGGAAGATGTAGCCTGATCAACTACATTATCCGAGGAGTGACTAGCATGTGCCTAAGGATGGTTGTGAGGTTGCAACAAGTCTAAAAACTTACCAACACTACCACAATAAGAACAGTAGAACATATCATTAAACTTAAAATACTATAGGAGTATTCTGTGTTACTATGGCTATTTACTTGGGAACTAAGGGTCTTTATTAGTGAGCCCAAGTCAAGTATTGGAGTAACTGATAAAGATCACCTTATAATTATCTAGTTATCTCGTCTATTAATTTTTTCCTTACCTCTTTTCTCGCATAGATATCATGGCTGGATTTCATCATCATGACGACCCGTACTTTCCACCCGACGGTAATGCTGGATGGCTTGAAGCAGAGTCCGATGATAAACATCAAATACCTTTGGATGATCATCAAGCTGAAGACTTCTCGGATGGATCTGACTCTGAGCCCGAAGTCAACAACCTACCTCAAGTAGGTCAAGCTCCGAATAACAACCCCCAACCCGCATTTCAAGGACCCACACCTCTGTGGGCAACAAACTTGAATAACTGGAGCCATGAACAGGGTCAAACCATCCCCTACAATGGAGACAGAAGTTTCTACAACCTCACTGATAGAGGTTCTGCTGATAGAGTCCTACCCATCATGGTTAGTGGGATGTCTCTGAACACGATACTGGGTCAATCATCTATCAATCGAATCTTGGAGATTGATGCCAACACGGATGTTAACACTGTCCACATTCTCCAGCTAGAGTTTGCTCATGAAAGGAATCTGGTCCACAATACAGCTCTTCAGAGGGAACTCACTGAAACGCGAGCTGAAGTCAGAGAACTTCGAGCTCAGCAAGCAAGAGCTGACAGGCGCATGAGGGACATAGAACGTCTCCTATCGGGATCAAGAACTCACTCTGGTAGTTCTTGTCGCCGATAGATTCTCATCAACTTCTCTCTTTTGGATATAAACTAGTTATGTAAAACTCTGGTCTAATTCCCTATCTTTGTGAATGGTAGGCCTGTTAATTCTTAGTTGGGTTGTAATTCTGTCAAAGTTTTCCCATTTTGGTTGATGTAAGGCCTATTTCTGTTGGCCGTTTTTCCCGAACTTATTACATCTGTAATTCCAGTAATATTGACAGGTACCTAATCTTATGGGGATTATTATCCAAATGTGATCATCTATTAGTTCTAGATTTCCATTCAATCGTATCGTTCGGCTATGGAGAGTTAGTCCATGAGTCATTCTCATCAATTCGTCCATTAAATTCTTACCAATATTTTCATCTTCATAAACTATAGATCAAAGATGCCGCCTCGCAGAAATCCACAGAGAAACCTCAATAACGAAACACCACCTCCTCAACCACCTACTCCTCAATTCGACACTGCATCCTTAAATGCTACTGTAGCTGCAGTTGTGGCCACAACCATGACTCAGTATCAATCATCTGGTTCCGTTGGAGGAGGAACCCCTGTTCAGTCTGTTCAGGTTGAAGCTCCTATGCGCTCTAGAGAGTGCTCCTATAAGGACTTCACTAACTGTAAGCCCTTGTCCTTTAAGGGAACTGGCGGAGTCATTGCCCTCTCGCAGTGGTTTGAGAAAACCGAATCGGTTTTTGAAATCTGCTCTTGTTCCGAGGAGAGCAAGGTGAAGTATGCTGCTTGCACCTTTGAAACCAAAGCCCTAACATGGTGGAACGACCATGTTAAGTCACTATCTCTTATAGTGGCTAATGCTATGGGCCAAGATACTTTGAAAGACCTCATGATTGAGGAGTACTGCCTGAGGGGCGAGATCCAAAAGCTGGAGGAAGAGCTATGGAGCCTATCCATGAAGGGCTCCAACGTAACCGCTTATACCGCTAGATTCTATGAACCGGTGGCTCTCTGTCCCATCATGGTTCATACAAAGGGAAAGAGGATTGAGAGTCACATATGGGGACTGGTGCCACCATACCAGGGAAATGTCTTGGCATCACACCCCACTACGTTTGATAGTGCCAAACGATTGGCACAACGACTCATAGACCATGGGGTTCATACTCCGGCCGCAACAACAACCACCCTAGCCGTCTCAGAACCTGCAAGAACCGTTGACTCCAAGCGGAAGTTATGGGATGACAAGAAGAAAGCTAAGGCTGCCAAAAAACAGCAGGTCGTGGCAGTGCATGCTGCGATAGCACCTGCCGCTGCTGCTCCAGTAAAGCAGTATTCTGGAAGTTTGCCCAAGTGCAACAAATGCAACTTCCATCACGTCGGCGCCTGCCGGGAAATGCAGTGTATGAACTGCAACAGGAAGGGGAACACTGCCCGTTTCTATAATGCTCTGGCGAAACCAATCAACCAAGTCCTCGGTGCAGGAGTGGGCCAAGCTTGCTACGGATGTGGCGAAGTAGGCCACTACAAAAGGAACTGCCCGAAGGCAGGGATTGCCGGTGGAGCGGCAAGAGTTCTGGCCATAGGCCATAAGGAAGCAATTGCCGACCCCACAGTGGTCACTGGTACGTTCCTCCTAGATAACGCTTATGCATGCATTCTATTTGATAGTGGAGCGGAGAGGAGTTTCGTGAACCGAAAATTTGCTCATTTACTTAAGCAAAATTCACGAGCACTTAATGAAACGTTCACTGTAGAAATGGCTAATGGGAAGACAGAGAGCACTAACTGTATATTCATAGGGTGTACCCTAACTTTAGATAACCATTCATTTTCTATCGGTCTCATGCCAGTCTCAATTAAAAGTTTTGACATCATTATTGGCATGGATTGGTTGAGTCGTCATCGTGCTGATATCATGTGTTACGAAAAGACTGTTCGCCTAAATCTACTGTCTGGCGAGACCTTAATAGTTTATGGCGACAAACCCGGCATGAACCTTCGTATCATCTCGAGCATCCAAGCTCGGAAATTCTTACGAAAGGAATGTACAACATTCCTTGCTCATGTAGTCGATGTGAGCCAAGAAACGAAGGACATTCAAAACATTCCAGTAGTACGCGACTTTCCTGACATCTTTCCAGAAGAACTCCCAGGATTACCTCCGCAACGTCAAGTCGAGTTCCGAATCGACTTAGTTCCAGGGGCTACCCCGTAGCCAAATCGCCCTATCGTCTAGAACCTACAGAGATGCAAGAATTGTCCTGTTAACTTAACGAACTGCTCAGCAAGGGCTTCATAAGACCAAGCTTCTCACCCTGGGGAGCTCCAGTCTTGTTCGTCAAGAAGAAAGACGGATCGTTTCATATGTGCATCGACTACAGGGAGCTCAACAAACTGACTGTCAAAAATCATTATCCTTTGCCTCGGATCGACGATTTGTTTGACCAACTCCAAGAGGCGAACTTCTTTTCAAAAATCGACTTGAGATCTGGATATCACCAACTACGAGTGCTAGGGGAGGATGTTCCAAAGACAGCCTTCCGAACTCGTTATGGGCACTACAAATTCGTGGTGATGCCGTTCGGATTGAAAAACGCGCCCGCAGTATTCATGGACTTAATGAATAGGGTGTGTCGTCCTTACTTGGATCAGTTCTTCATCGTCTTCATCGATGACATACTTATCTACTCTCGAAGTAAGGAGGAGCATGGTCAACATCTGCATCAAGTCCTCGAAACTTTACGTTCGGAGAAGCTCTACGCGAAGTTATCAAAATGCGAATTTTGGATTTAACGAGTCGAATTCTTAGGGCACGTGGTTAGCGAAGAAGGTATACACGTGGACCCTTCCAAAATCAAGGCCATTGAGAACTGGTCAGCACCAAATACGCCTACAAAAATTCGTCAATTTCTGGGCCTCACTGGCTATTATTGCAGGTTCATTCAGAACTTCTCCCGCATAGCGAAACCTCTTACAACACTGACCCAGAAGGGCGTGGCCTTTGACTGGGAAGAGAAGCAGGAGAGAGCATTCGAAACGCTCAAACGATCCTTGTGCACCGCACCAATACTATCCCTTCCCGAAGGAATAGAAGACTTCGTTGTCTATTGCGATGCATCGAATCAAGGACTCGGATGTATTCTGATGCAGCAAGGTAAGGTCATCGCCTATGCCTCGAGACATCTAAAGACACATGAGGTCAACTACACGACCCACGATCTTGAACTAGGAGCAGTTGTGTTTGCTCTGAAGATCTGGAGACATTACTTGTATGGAACGAAAAACACTATCTTTACAGACCACAAGAGCTTACAACACATATTCGACCAGAAGGAGCTCAACATGAGACAACGACGGTGGGTCGAGCTACTCAGTGAGTACGAATGCGAAATTCGTTATCATCCGGGTAAAGCCAACGTAGTAGCTGACGCCCTGAGTCGGAAAGAATATTCTGGTCGTAGAGTCAAATCATTGACTATGACTATCCATTCACACTTGTCCACACAAATTAAGGCAGCTCAGCTTGACGCTTTGAAGCCTGAAAATGTGTCGGGTGAATCCCTAAGAGGGATGGATAAGAACTTGGAGGTTAAGGGTGGCGGAGCTTATTATTTCATGGACCGGATCTGGAGCCTGAAACTAGGTGGTTTCAGAGACTTGGTCATGAACGAGGCTCACAACACTCGTTATTCCGTGCACCCGGGATCAGATAAGATGTATTTGGACCTCAAAAAGTTATACTGGTGGCCTAATATGAAAGCAGAGATTGCTACCTTCGTAAGTAAATGCCTTACTTGCGCAAAGGTTAAGGTCGAGTACCAGAAGCCCTCCGGTTTACTACAACAACCAAAGATTCCAGAATGGAAGTGGGAGCGGATCACTATGGATTTTGTAACCAAGTTGCTCAAGACAACGGGTGGGATTGATTCCATATGGGTCATCGTCGATAGACTGACCAAGTCTGCACACTTCCTGCCGATCAAAGAAACAGACAAGATGGAGAAACTTACAAGAACTTACATTAGGGAGATTGTAAGACTGCACGGTGTTCCCTTATCCATTATCTCAGATAGAGATAGTAGATTCACTTCGAGGTTCTGGCAATCATTACAAAGTTCCCTAGGAACTAGGCTGGACATGAATACAGCCTACCATCCACAGACCGACGGGCAAAGTGAGAGAACTATCCAAACCTTGGAAGATATGTTGCGAGCATGTGTGATAGATTTCAGGAAAGCATGGGATACTCATTTACCTCTTGTCAAATTTTCCTACAAAACAGTTATCACACGAGCATAAAGGTTGCTCCATTCGAGGCCCTATATGGCCGAAAGTGCAGATCCCCTCTGTGCTGGGCTGAGGTGGGTGATACCCAGTTAGCTAGGGGGCAAGTTTCTGACAGCACTCTCACAGGCCCGGAAATCATTCAGCAAACGACAGAGAAGATTGTTTAGATCTGTGAACGATTGAAAGCCTCTAGAGACCGACAGAAAAGCTACACTGACAAACGAAGGAAACCTTTGGAATTCCAGGTGGGAGACCGAGTCCTTCTTAAAGTCTCACCCTGGAACGGCTTGATATGCTTCGGTAAGCGTGGGAAGCTTAATCCGAGATATATACGGCCTTTCGAGATTCTCGCAAGAATCGGCCCTGTAGCTTACAAACTCAATCTACCCGATGAACTTCGTAACGTACATTCTACATTCCACGTCTCTAACTTGAAAAAGTGTTTGTCCGACTAGACTCTTGTAATCCTACTCGATGAGATCGAGATCAACGATAGCCTCAACTTCGTGGAAGAACCGGTAGAGATCATGGACCGTGAGGTCAAGCAGACGAAGCAAAGCCGCATCCCGATTGTGAAGGTTCGCTGGAACGCCAAGCGAGGACCAGAATTCACGTGGGAGCGTGAGGATCAGATGAAACTGAAATATCCTCATCTTTTTGCTTAGTTATTTGTAACTACTTTATTTGTTTAGACTTTAATTTTGGGACGAAATTCCCTTTAACAGGGTGATGATGTGACAACCCGAAATTTTCATTCGGTCAAACCCTAAAAGTCAATGACTTCATATTATAAGTCAAGTTCACTTTTACTTGTTTTTAGGAAAAATAAGATCATTTGATTATTTTAATAATTAATCTTTAAACGAACGGGTGAACGGATGGGCCGTCTCTGGTCTTGAAATTTCTAAACCGCGAATATCACGTAGCTTAGAAGTTCACGGCCAAACTGTTATGTTTGGGTTGTAAACTACCCTCAAAAACCGTAAACTCATGCTTAAACATGAGTTTACTCCCCAAAGAACATCACTTTTCATTTTCACCCTAAAAGAGTAAACTCAAAACTCTCTCAAATATCATCCCGATTTTCGCCCGATTTCCCGAAAACATAAGTACTTCTTGGCTTAATTAGTTGTTATATCACAACATCTAGTGATTATACATCCTTTAATCCATCAAATTTCATGTTTTGATTAGATTTCCAAAACACCAAGAACACACACTAGTGTTCTTGGACTTTAAGTTCATTACAAGCTTCCACAAAGTAAGTACTTCTATCCTAGAGTCATTTAAATCTTGCTATACATATTAATATCAAGGAAAAGTCCCAAGAACACCAAGAACAAGGTGTTCACGGTTTTGGGAGGCTCCCAAAACCGTAAACACCAAATAAGGGGCAAAGTGGTGCTTTAGGGTGTCTAGATGCTTCACAATGCCTAAGGGACTTGTCTAGATCCTTCCTTGATGTGTTTAAGCCTTGAAAAACACCAAAGTCCACCATTTTTAAGTGTTTAAGGTTTGGGGATCTCCCAAAACCGTAAACACCCCAATGTAGGTGTAAATGGACCATATTCCTTCCTTAGGCCAAAAATCTAACCTAGACTTTTACCATGTTGAGCTCAGGACTTGAAAAAATAACAATACCACTTTCCATATGGGTTTAAGGTAGTAAAACCAAAAGGAAATGGACTTGGGGCCGTAAAATCCTCCAAGGAGTGTTTTATTGCCCTAATCCCTTCCAAAGGCGTAACCACCAAGTAGAAATGCTTCAAAGGACTTGTAAAACCTCAAAACAACATATGGTCATAAAGTGTAGTTACGACCGTAAACCATTGAGTTTACTTCCGTAAACTCCTTGGGTAATGGTCATTAAAACTGTAAACTCCAAAGGAGTTTACCCTTGAACTCCAAACACTCTAGCTTTGCCCTACAAACACTTAGGTGCAACCCTTGTGATCTATAACACTTGAAACAAAGTGTTTTCATGTTCTAGAGTGTCCCAACTTAATTTATTAGTTATAAATCGACTAATTTGTTATATATATATATATATATGTTCATTATATGATAACTAGGCTTGTGCGTGTGTACAAGTCTCCATTTGTCACCTAGCACAGTATCCGACACTTCAAACCAATCCACTCACTGCAAGTGAGTTCATACCCCTTTAACTAACCTTTGAAATACTTTTAAATGTTTTAAATGATTTTATGGGGGAATACAAGTTGAATACTTATAGTTATTACTTCAATCACATGTGATTAATAACTACAAAACCAGTGATTTTCTTACTGTTCAAACTGTTTATCAAACCGTTTTGCTTCAACTGTTTTACAAACTCTTTTACTTATCAAATACTTTTACTTAAACTCTGTTATACTTATTATCAATTGCATGTCCATGTATGTATAGTTATATAAGCAATGTTTAAAAGGCTTAGGAAGGCCGCCCGCCTTATATCCTTTTCGCCGTTGAGATGTGGTCTGGTGGGGTATCGGGTGTCCGTTCGAAGGTCGTTTAAATATTAGTTATATATCATGTGTACATATATAGTCATAAAAAGGGTCCTTCCAGTCAATTCAATACCCTTGGGTAGCAAGGGTATACTTCCATGTTCATACGTACAAGTTATATTACTAGTAAACTACTATAGGCATAGTTTAGGGTTTCACTAATACTAATACAAGAACAATGAATCATACAAAGAGTCAGTGCATACATGAGTCATAATACATAGTGATGAGAAACAAACATAATACATAGTGATGAGAAACGAACATAACACATAGTGATGAGAAACAAACATAATACATAGTGATGAGAAACAAACATAATACATAGTGATGAGAAACAAACATAATACATAGTGATGAGAAACAAACATACAGGTTAGACAGAGGAAGAACACACAATACAACTAGCACATACATTAGATATACATTACATTCAGTTATGTGAGCCATTAAACGGGTCATGACACTACCTGCCATGATAGTTTTGTATCCAGAATCTCCTTAATTGGGGAGCGTATGAGTTTGCGTATAGATCTATACTGGATTGACTATCCTACACCTTGCTGCTCGCTACAGTGGGACTTGCAAGTCTACGGGTGCCAAATGTCATTTCTTACGGCGTCTTACATCGTCGTTTTACTATTGAGTCGGTAGCAGGATACAGGCCGATCACACTGTACTTTAAATAACAATTGGTTTAAGGTAGTTAGTACAATAGTAGTTACTTAATACAACACTACAATACTATAATATTTATCCCATTACATTCACTTCGTGAACATTCACACGATGCACGGTAATGTAAAAACTATATTTTTGGTTAATGATAGTCGGATTTGGGAAAATACACACTCTTACAAGAGACACACATACAGTTACTAGATGCCTTGGTAGAAGGCTACTCTTAGTAGGAAACATAGGGTTTTCTAGGATAGTTCAAACAAACACAAACTTTACAAAACTTATAGATTACATCTTACAAATGCTTTCGTAGAAACTAAGACACTAATATACTTATGATCTCACCAGCTTTAAAGCTGATACTCGCTTTCAAAATAACTTGTATTCTCAGGTCACCACTAGACAGGTACATGTGCCAGGCTTTTGAGAAGATGGAGTTCGTTCAAGACTCATCTTTTATTTTGATATGTATATTTTTGTTGTCTATAACTTTGACAGAACACACATGTATGAAATTATATTATTAATGCAATGGATGATGTTGTTGCTTGTTTACTACTATTCATTGTTGTGATACTGTACATGACGTCCTCCGCCCCGGAATGTTTCCGCCATTCATGGTTTTGGGGTGTGACATTTACATAATTACCAAAAATCCTTGCTTTGACATTCTCTTGATCATGATATAAAATAAAGAGAAAGAAAGTTTCTTAAAATTCTATTTTGTAATAACAGAAGTAGCATCACACACACACACAAAAAAAAAAACACTAATCATATATAAGCAATATATGGTTCTACAATTCATTATTTACAAACAATCATCATAAATAAACAAACGTGGCTAATGATTGATTTGGGGATGATTAGTTTCTCAATTTCAGGAAACCAAATACTATATCTAGTACAGTCATTTCAGCAATGTAATAAATTAGTTCTTTAAAATAAAAATAGAAAATTCCGAAAATAACATAAGATGAAGATGATAGGCAATTTGTCTGGAATTTTAGGTTTCCTTTCCCAACCATCACCGTACCTTCGAATCCATCAAAAAAATTGAAAGTGCTGCCATTTTTAATCGCAATCATAAATAGAAAAAAATGGAAACATGTGATGTTACGGCAGGAGAAAAAATGAAGTGTTTTATGAAACCCCACGCTTGAAATCTAAAAGAGTTTCAAACCAAGAAATCACAAACCATCAAAGTTATCAAAGTTAGTGCTTAGTGTTGCCTTATATAGTGCCTCGTAATATGTGGTCTAGCAGGTATGGGTGAGGGGTGGTGGGTGTATGGGGTGTGGATATAAGATGTAGGAGTGGGGTGGTTATAGGTGGTATTGGTTAGGTGGGTATGGGTAGAGATAGGTAAAGGTGGGGGTGGGGGTGTGGGATGTTGTAGGGTGGGGTGTGGGGTGGTAGGTTGTAAATGAACCGAATGAACACGAAAAATGGTTTGTTTATGTTCATTCGTTTAACTTTAAACAATAAACAAACGGGCATGAACAATTAAACAAACAAATTTTTTTGTTCATTCATTAAGAAATTTAATGTGTTCGTTTAGCTAATAAATGAACATAAGTGAACAAAATATAAACATTTTCCAAGTTATTTATAATTTTGAAAAATGAAAATATCTCTTTTTTTTTTTTTGAAAAAACTAACAAACTCAACACATTTTTAAAATTTTACTTTTTCTTAAAATATTTTTCTGGAAGTTTTCCATAACTAAAAGGAACCGGTTTTTTGGGAAAATATTAAACACAACAACAAAAATCATGTAAAGTTTTGATTTATGACATTTATCCTTTCATTTCAAATTCTTAAGGAGATAGACAGAAACTTTGCATTTGCACCAAAAATAAATATTCACTTTGAGAAAACAAAACAAAATTAGCTCTACGTATCTCATAAAAATAATCTTGATTTGCTGGGGATACTTCTGCACCAGTGTTTAAGGTGTTCTGAATTCGTCAAGTTCACAATCGTCCGCATCATCTGCTGGTCTTTTGTATATTTGATGCCAACCGTATGTCAGTTTGCTTGGTTGTTCTTTTTTATTTTTCATATGGAGTATAACTTGAAACAGGCGGCTCATTCATAACAATATCTATATTCTCCTCCATATGATTATAAGAAGATAGAAATTAAAATAAAAAGGAAAAGAATAGATATATTTTTAAATCTTGAACATCCTACAATTGTTCTTTATAAATAAGGTTGAAGCATTTGAGCCATTTGGTAGTACATCTACATCATTCCTAGCACAGGAAATGATTTAACATATGGTAACAAAATTCATTCATAAAGATCATGGTTTTACAGTTGCATAATAATTTTAAAAAAAAGACTAAATTACATAGTCAGTCTCTGTCCTGTTTCATTTATGTCCAAAAAGGAACCATTTGAATTTTTGGTCCTTATCAGAGGGTTTCATATCCTATGTAAATGACAATTGATAGCCAAAAAAACCAACTAAGCGTAACTGTTGTTTGAATTTTCCCAAGAACATGATTTTAATGACCCTAAAGCAAAAGAGACGATAATTGATTTTTGCAGAATGCTTTCTGTCATGTCTGTGTTTGTAATGGAAAGAATGTAATCACATGTGGAATACAATAAACTCTTGCCTACGAAAGTGTTGGTGGAGCATTTCATTGCATATACTTTCCTCCTCAAGTGAAGACAATACTTAGGCTGTCTTCCATGACATCTTCTCCTAGGCATTTCATCATACACCTATTAGGCATCATCACACACATATTTATCAACATCTCTCATCATGTAATTATTTCTACCACAAAAAAGCAACTAATCTAATGAAATCAAACACTATTACATAAAGTAGATGAAAAAACAATCATGAAACATTGAATAAAACGAAAACCAAACAGTCAAAATTGAGGGAAGCTATGGAAAATTGGCCTGCCAGAAACCAATTTGAATTTCAAAGGAAAATATAATGGGAAGTTGTAAAAGAATGAATTGAAACCAAAACTAATAATCCGACACTATAACCTATAACTATAGAACACTATTACCTATAACTAATGAAAAATCAATCTTGGTATAGTCAAGCAAATAGTCAGGGAGGTGGAAAGAATAGGAGATTTTAAGCAAATAAATCTTGATCAGAGAACACCAGTAATATGGTATAACTTCCACGAGAAAAGTCACTTCAAAAATTAAATTTGAAAAAACATGAGTCTGAGTATCAGACCATTGTGTGATGGGATACTTCAATTTTTGGGTTTGAGAATTCTATCAAAGTTATTGTGGGATAGAGTTTTGATTTTGACACCTCATTGCTAGATTTAGTACGAAACCAATTGATGATTTGAGGGGATTTCAGCGACACCCCAAACAAGACTCGCGATTCTAAACCAGAAAGATAATACAAAAAGAATATAAATTAGGGTTAAGGAATAGAAAATAATAGAGATACAGATTGTGGCTCGGAAACAAATGTAATTTATGAGATGTAAGGAAGAAACCATATACCTTATATTATCGCGGTTGCGGAGGTTTCTGTGAATTCAATTACTCCGACGAAGCATATACACTGTAAGGAACATAGCGTCTTTAAAAGAGCAATGGCAAAGATGGATCCACCTCAGTAGATTCATAGCGAACGCGGGCTAGTGTAATCCTTGAAGACCCTTTCACGCGCGGTTTGCGCTTTAGACGGAAGGAGGAAAATGTCCGTTGTGATACGTTGTGTTTTTCAGGAGGTAGGCTAGGAGATAGGCTACGTGGCGCGAAAGAAACCCTATAAATCTAATTTAGGAGGCTCGACAAAAACAAGGTTTATATATATATATATATATATATATATATATATATATATATATATATATATATATATATATATATATATATATATATATATAATAATAATAATAATAATAATAATAATAATAATTTTTAAAAGTAAAAAAAGAAAAAGCCTTCGAAACTCAACAAGCTATGTCTTCACCCTGAAAGTCCTGATTGATATTATTTTCTGCTTAATATATATTTACACTCTAACTTTGTTGTATATCAGATTTGAGCCCTCTAAATAATAATGCTCAAAGCTCTTGAAGAGTTGAAGAGAAATATCGGTATACAAATCATATATATGTCAGACTCGAAGATCTTTGGAAGCTAAAATCTTATGAAACCATGAAAAACAAAATGAGAAAAGGTTACATAGTTCAAAAATAAGCATGTGATATGGTTTTCAAATGAATCTTATTGCTAATACTTACCAATGACACAAAGTTGATGGTACCGATAAGAAATGAGGGTAACCAAATTGCAACAACTGGATCTTCTTCGTCTAAATATGACTGTGGACTTGTTTTCTAGTGCATCCCACTAAATGACAACAAAGTAAAGAAGAAACAAGTGGAAAAAAGAAGAAGCATATATAATGGGGATATAGAAAATGAAAAAGGATATTGAGCAATTTTGATGTCTGAATATCGTGTTCACCTTCTCTTATAGGCCGGTTAACATCTCATCGACATCAATAGTAGATGATGCAACTTCCGAGGACTTGATTTGAGACTAGTTACAAAAGTATAAGAACTGCTTAGACCAGTTTCGATTCAAAATTTACAGGAATCGTCAGTTCCGGTTCCGGCTCCAACCAAATTAAGGGGTACCCATCTATCCTCAACCCTTCTATTTAAAGTATTATCTACTACATTATTGTAACATGTAGCATCTATAATCAAAGCCGGTCCAAAAATATAGTGGGTCCATGTGAAAAGAAAAAATTAGCCATCAAAAGTTATAAATATAATAATAATTAAACTGAAAATAAAAACACTGACATAAAATTCACTATTAGTATTAAAAAACACAAATATGGTCATTACATTATAAAAGCAACCAATTTATATCTATATCTATATATATATATATATATATATATATATATATATATATATATATATATATATATATATATATATATATATATACTAGAAAAGTTTTGAGTTTCGTGCTAAGCACGACCCACGGAAGGTAATTTGGGTATTTCTTTTAGCGGCATCTAAAGTATATTGTTCTAATAACCAAAAATGTGATAGTAGAATGCTGTAAATGGGTGGATTTTCAATGTAAAATGCATGAATCCTAAAATGAAAGTGGTAGTAAATGCTTATAATCAACAATAATCAACAAGTATATTACTATCATTGGTAAAGAATTATAAGTACACTGCTATCGCGATCAACTTCACATGTTTTGTATTCTCCCTTTTGTAGTTAGGAACAAACCGTATCATAAGTATCTTTGCAGGCATATCAATCGTATAAGGATTCATAATTATTAATACTAACGAAGTCTAGTATTATGCACAAATATAAAAAAAAGTATAGAATTACATGACCAAAAGAAGTTCAACGTGATACATATCATAATGAATGACATAATAAACAAACATATTTGGATTTATTGACATAATAATAAACCAATATCATGACCTAATGAAAATAATAATGTGCATAATTTTGCTACATTGGCACTCTCACAAAATGACAGTCTAGTATGATTGGTTAAAAAAACCATATGATGTTCGTAGCAAAAAAAAAAGATATCATAATTAAATCCAATAACAAACATACATTTTCAATAAGCTACACTGCCTGGTCATTTGCTGATTCTCCATCAGTGTAATACAAAGAACCAATGAAATTGCTAAACCTGTCAACACTCACATGAACAATTTGGAGTCTGTAAATAAAATATTAAGTGATGTCTTAAAAAAAGTTTTTCGTGGTGGGAGTGACTTAAATTTACTGAAATGAACTGAAAAATACAATTCTACAATTGGCTAGATTTTATAGAATATGTAAGAAAATTAAATTACATTGCAATTACAGGTAAAAACTAAAGTACATATCTATCAACACAGTCAAGTTGTTACTTTGGCAAAATCAATAGAAATTCCAACTACAACACTTTTCACGTGAACTTAAGATATACGTTAAAAGTTCTTTTGAAAAATCAAAAACTTGCAATATCTTTGATGTTCAACCACCACTAGCTAATTTGCTACTTCACTGGGGTGGCTGGATCATTTTAAGAAATGCTTTATCTTTGAATATTTTTTTATAGATGTCATGTCTTTATAGTGGCGTTTTGCTTAAATCAGCACAAACGCACAATTAAGTATGCACAAACATGCAAGTTCGGTCTCTTTTAGACCATCACAATATCATCATTGAGTTTGAATTTTGATTGCTTATTTAGTCCCCTCTATTAAAATCATTAGAAATGGCTGTTAAACATTTGTTAAAAGATATTTTTACCCTTTTTATATACGACAGGGACCATTTCTGTATTTTACTCTAAAATAAATAATAAAGAATAAACGAATTCTAACCAAAAATACTGGATTTATTGAATATGATGGTTGTATTAGCTTGGCTTCCATCATACCATATGGTGATAGCTTCAATATAAACAATGTAAACTCATTAAATGAAATTCCAAATTTTCCACTCGCCGTGTGTGTATCCGTTCTTATAGATCTCTGACTCTCAAGTAGAGTACACTTAAATAGATGTAAAGAGCATATCGGGGGGAGCAACTTAGAGACGTTGTTGGCACCATTTTTCATAGTGAGTACCAAAAAAGGATCTGCTTTACCCATTAGATATTAGATATGTAGGTGGTAATCATCAGCCGATATTACTATCTCCTCTTCTACTTACCGCTATTCTTTATTCATCAAGTAAATCATCATTTTAATGCCTAAATCCTATTTTATAACTTTTTCCGACAAGTAAACGGGTTAATAATTAAACTCATTTCTGACACCATCTAGGTGATATTACAGCTCTAAGTGCACCCCATTTGTCTTCATTGTCTATGTGGACCTCCAAATCTTTTAAAATTTCAACCACACGTCCTCCAATTTACCAGCGACAAGTTCAGTCAACTTCACTTGACCACATGCTAAGGATCGTTATATAGGTACCTGGAATGGTTAATAGTAAAAAGACAATATTAGAATATACACCGTATTGAAATGTAATTGATTCCACCATGGTCCATATAAGAATTTAACTAACAAAAATATCCTTTGTATGTGTGAGTGAAAGCAAATAATCTAGGGAAATGAAAACTGAAACAAAAAACTTACAAGAATTTATCAATCGGCAAAATTCACAGATGAAAACTTATACACCTACATAGTCTAACGTTTGTCCTTATGCTTTATTAAAGGGAATTGTGAAGAGCATGGTTTGATTGGAAATTGCATTCTTTTGAATGGAACTGTGTATTCTTCATATGTAGGTAATATATACTGTGATTCAGTCTCTGTTCATCATGTAGTTATTTCCTCTTATCATAATTCAGTTTTTTCAGGTAGATGGCAGAGAATCTAAGTATTTTATAAGTTTGGCTTCTTATTTTGTAACCGTATTTTACTCACAAGACTTGGTAGATACTCAAATTATTAGACTTGGTATTTCCCTTTAGTAAGATGGTCTATAATTAAGATAAATCTATAATTTACAATCATGTGATTTAAGCTCTTCCTAATGACCACACTCCAGGTGCCTTCAAGAACAATATTAAATTTTGAATATGGGTAATTTACTTTAATTCTAACCTACACTTACAATATTTTAACCCACAGACCTATCCATTGATGATTTATGTATTTCGATTAATTCCGAACCTAATGGGCATCAATTTAATATGATTGTTAGGAACATTTTTACTGAACTTGGTTGATCCCTTGATAATAATCAGATGTCATCGGCTCATTGCAATCGTTGGCTATTTAAAAGTACAGTAGTGTGGAGATAAAAGACTTTTTTTGGAATATGTTGGGTGATTGTGGCATGTTGAACTTCATACTTTAAGTATATGTTGTTGTAATGGGTTTTGTTCAGTAATAATTATGCTATGAAACTAATATTGGCTATATAATAGACTCCAAATGAAATTGTTAGGTGTGGGTATGTTAAAATTGTAAGTATTATATATTGTAACTTGTAAGTATCAATATATGAATGATTCATTCATCTTCTATATTCAACACCTTATGCAGAAATAATGGATGGGTAAACAGGTTAGCCCTCTTATATATCTACCAATTTGATATTACATGGTTTCATCGATTTTAAGGGTTGCAATTAAAATTTCAAATCACAATATATATACTTTTGAATATTTATTAAAATGCAATAAAGTCACTGAAAGATAAACTTTACCTTCTTCACTAAGTTCATTTGTAATTACACACAAATATGCACTCTTTTCATACATTTCACCCTTCTCTTCTTCATTTGGTGCAACAATTGCCTCACGAAGCATCTGTACATAGTAAATAAGAAGACATCCAATTAACGAAATCCATATCAAATTATCTCAAGAACAGTTAGTTATATAGATTTTAGAGCAAAGAAACTCATTTGCCATTTGGGTAGTGAATCAAACTGATGGAAAAATGCAGCCACAACGGTAAACCACAATGCGGAATAATACTTCGTTTGACTAAACTATTCCCGTCTTGAATGAACCTTTTAGGATGCAAACAAATAGGATATTTTTACTTGCAACAAGACAACCCCAATGCAAGTTATATGATCAATATAATCAACCCAAAACTATAAGTAATCAACCAATAACCACACCAGAATTTTAGCGTGGAAACCTCTCAAGAAAGGAGAGTAAAACCACGGGACTACTAGAGCCGCTTCAAATCCACTATCACCAATATTTAAGCAATACAAAAAATCTTCTATAGATGTACTAGAGGCATACAATAATCATCATATACTTGGAACTAAATCACATCAAGCATATGTAATCAAATAAGCAAAGACAAAGAAGAATATCACCAAAAACGTTCTTGATTTCCAGCAGCAAACAGAGGTGACGATTCCCGAGTCTCTGGAGCTGATCTCGGAAATTCAACCGTTGGATCTGAAGGACTAGGTGTTAGGAAGCGGCTGTCCAAAAATCAAAGGAAACGGACCGTTGGATCTCCGGGAAATTACCAAACATTCCAGGTGTATCTTCAAAAACGGGAATTAAGAAAAAACCCTCTTTTGCTTCTTCCTTTCTCTTGCTCTCTTGGTGGCTGAAAACCTTTTTGTGTGTTAGTGAAATTAGGGCATGTCCCACATATATATATACATGGGCCAAAAAAAGTGGGCTTTCCTCATGGGCTAAAAAACCCAATAGAAAACCCAACAAATCTCCCCCTTTTTCGCCTATGAGGAAGAGTTCGCCATCCCGACGATCGAGCAACATATCTTTAACTTCTCCCTTGCTAAAGCTTTAGTCAACATATCGGAACCATTATCATCAGTATGAACTTTTTCAAGTTCAAACAATTTGTCTTAAAGTGCGTCTCTAATCCAATGATACCTCACATCGATATGCTTTGTTCTTTTGTGAAACATAGAATTCTTAGCAAGGTGAATGACACTTTGATTATCACAAAGAACCATGTAGCGTTTTTGCATAAATTCAAGCTCTTGCATAAATCTTTTCAGCCACAATAACTCTTTTCATGCTTCTGTTGTTGCCATATACTCAGCCTCAGTGGTGGACAAGGCAACACACTTTTGCAGTCGTGACTGCCATGACACAGCTCCCCCTGCAAAAGTCATAAAATATCCATAAGTAGATTTCATGTTGTCCTTGTTTCCTGCCATATCAAAATATGTATAACCAACAAGCATAGGTGCTCCATTTCCAAATGTTATACCCAATTTGGAAGTACCACGTAGATATATGAAAATCCACTTAACTGATTCCCAATGCTTCTTTCCCGGATTTGACAGAAACCGACTAACAACACCAACTGCATGGGCAATATCTAGCCTTGTACACACCATGGCATACATCAAACTCCCAACGGATGATGCATATGGAACTCTATCCATCTCTTCAATCTCCTTCTTAGTAGAAGGGCAATCTCTATCAGTCAGCTTAAAGTTGGTAGTTAGGGGCGAACTAACCACTTTAGCTTTATCCTTGTTGAATCTGCAAAGCACCTTCTCAATGTATTGCTCTTGTGACATATGCAACTTCTTTGAAGCTCTATCTCTAGTAATCCGAATGCCAAGAATCTGTTTTGTCGGCCCCAAGTCTTTCATAGCAAAAGACTTGCTCAATTGTTTCTTTAGCTGAACAATTCTCTCTGCATTCTTGCCAACAATCAACATATCATCAACATAAAGCAACAAAATGATGAAATCATCATCACCAAACCTCTGGAAGAAAACACAGTGATCTGAAGTAGTTTTGCGGTAGCCTTGCTCACCCATGACTGACTCAAATTTCTTATACCACTGTCTTGGTGCTTGCTTCAACCCATAAAGACTTTTATGAAGCCTACACATATAGTCTTCTTTGCCCTTAACCTGAAAACCTTCAGGTTGCTCCATATAAATTTCCTTGTCCAAGTCACCGTGAAGGAAAGCTGTCTTGACATCCATTTCCTCAACCTCAAGATCAAGGCTAGCAGCCAAACCAAGAATCACCCGAATGGAACCCATCTTCACGACCGGAGAGAAAATCTCATCAAAATCAACACCCTTTCTTTGACTGAACCCTTTGACCACCAATCTAGCCTTGTACCTAGGCCGTGAGGTATGCTCTTCAGTCTTCACTTTGTAGACCCACTTGTTCTTCAAAGCTCTCTTGCCTTTAGGCAACTTCACCAACTCAAAGGTATTGTTTTCATGCAAGGAATTCATCTCATCTTGCATAGCTTCAACCCACTCTCTTTTATGCTCATCTTCCATAGCTTCTGCATAACAATCAGGTTCTCCCCCATCAGTGACTAGAATATACTCATCAGCAGAATAACGGGTGGAAGGATGACGATCTCTCGTAGACCGCCTAAGTGGGACAAATGGTGGTATATCAGGTACTGGTAACTCTGGATGAAAATCCTCATCCAAACCCGACTGCTCTGGAACATCATTGTCATCAATACCATGTTGTTCATCATTCTGAATATCTTCATTAATTGGCTCAAAATGTTGAGGGGGAACAAGATCCAAATCAACACGATCATCAATATATTGAGGAACTATCTTTGTCTTCTCAATATCTTTTAAACTCTGATCTTCAACAAATACAACATCACGACTCCTTACGAGTTTCTTCAGAACTGGATCATATAACATGTAACTGAATTCATCTTGGCCATAACCAAGGAATATACACGGCTTGGTCTTCACTTCAAGCTTTGATCTTTCATCTTTGGGAATATGCACAAAAGCCTTGCATCCAAAGACCCGTAAATGACGATACGAAACATCTTTTCCACTCCAAACCCTGTCAGGAACATCAAAAGACAAAGGAACACAGGGAGTAAGATTAATAACATGTACCGCTGTATTCAAAGCTTCTCCTCAAAAAGAATCTTTCACCCAAAGTTCTATTCATCCGTTCTGCTAAACCGTTCAACTGTGGTGTCTTTGGAGGAGTCTTTTGGTGCCGAATACCTTGCGCTCTACAATAAGCATCAAAAGGACCAATGTATTCACCGCCATTATCTGTCCGAACACACTTCAATTTCTTCCCAGTTTGTCTCTCAACCAAGGCATGAAACTTCTTAAACACATCTAATACTTGATCTTTAGTCTTCAAAGTATCAACCCATACCTTCCTTGAATAGTCATCGATGAATGTGACAAAATACAAGCAACCCCCAAGTGTCCTAGTCTTCATGGGACCACATACATCGGAATGTACCAGATCAAGTATATTCTCCTTCCTGGAAGGAGGATGACTCTTAAAGGAAACTCTATTTTGCTTACCTGCCAGACAATGAGAACATCTCTTCAAATTCACATCATGCACACCGGTTAACACATTTCTCTTCAAAAACAAAGACATCGCCTTTTCACTCATGTGACCAAGTCTCTTATGCCACAAATCGGTCATGTCACAATGTATCGATGCATGGATCGATTCTTTGGAGATCTTCGGATGTGTCATGTATAACTTGGAGCTTCTTTCACCTCTTGCCACAATCAAAGAATCACGGGTGAGTTTCCAAATGCCACCACCAAAGGTACTATGGTAACCATCATCATCAAGTAAGCCAGCAGAGATCAAACTAAGTCTAATATCTGGAACATGTTTTACATTGTGTAAAACCAACTCCATCCCAGTCTCAAACTTCAAACAAATATCTCCGACTCCAACAATCTTTGATAACCCATTATTACCCATCTTAACATTCCCAAAATCACCAGGAGTGTAAGATGTGTAAAACTCCCTTTGTGATGTCACATGACAAGTAGCACCACTTTCAACAACCCAACTCGAATCATCATGTGCAAGATTGACCATATCATAATCACAACAAATAAAGAACTCTTCAGTAGCAGTGTTAACTTCAGCAGTATCATTACCACCATCATCTTTCTTGTGGTTGTTCTTTTGATTATTGTAATTTACCTTCTTGTTCTCCCTTTTCAATTGTCCGCAGAATCATATTGTGTGCCCTTTTCTACCACAATGATTGCACTCATAGTCAGCAAACTTTCCTTTAGATTTACTGCGATGCTTCCCTTTGTTATTCGGACCTCTACTTTGACTTCTCCCCCTGCTTTCTGTGACCAAGATATCTGAATGTGAAGAGGAACCTTGTGACTTTCTTCTCATCTCTTCATTTAAAACACCGCCTTTAGCCAATTCCATGGTGATAATACCATCTGGTGCAGAGTTGGACAAGGATGTCCTAAAAATTTCCCAAGAATCTAGTAAAGTGCCAAGGAGCCATAAACCTTGTAACTCATCTTTAAACTTGATACCCATTCCTGCAAGCTGATTAATAATTCCCTGGAAAGAATTCAAATGATCACTAATAGGATTTCCGTCATGGTACTTCAAGTCAATCAACTGTTTAATCAGGAACAATTTATTGTTCCCGGTCTTCCGAGCATACAACTGCTCAAGCTTGTTCCACAAAGTATGAGAATGAGTTTCCGCGCTAATATGGATCAAAACATTATCATCAACCCATTGTCGAATATACCCACAAACTTTTTTATGCAAAATATTCCACTCTGCATCTGTTTTATCATCGGGTTTTTCAGTATTAAACACATGCATGTAATAATCCTTCACATAAAGAAGGTCTTCCATCTTGCCTCTCCAAACATGATAATTAGAACCATTCAAATTTACAATCCTATTTGTATTAGCTTCCATTGTTCAAACAAGTAACCTAGTAACAAGAACCACACTCTGATACCAATCAGATGGAAAAAATGCAGCCACAACGGTAAACAACAATGCGGAATAATACTTCGTTTGACTAAACTATTCCCGTCTTGAATGAACCTTTTAGGATGCAAACAAATAGGATATTTTTACTTGTAACAAGACAAACCCAATGCAAGCTATATGATCAATATAATCAACCCAAAAATATAAGTAATCAACCAATAACGACACCGGAATTTTAGCGTGGAAACCTCTCAAGAAAGGAGAGTAAAACCACGGGACTACTAGAGCCGCTTCAAATCCACTATCACCAATATTTGAGCAATACAAAAAATCTTCTCTAGATGTACTAGAGGCATACAATAATCATCATATACTTGAAACTAAATCAGATCAAGCATATGGAATCAAATAAGCAAAGACAAAGAAGAATATCACCAAAAACGTTCTTGATTTCCAGCAGCAAACAGAGGCGATGATTCCCGAGTCTCTGGAGCTGATCTCGGAAATTCAACCGTTGGATCTGAAGGCCTAGGTGTTAGGAAGTTTCTGTCCAAAAATCAAAGGAAATGGACCGTTGGATCTCCGGGAAATTACCAAACACTGCAGGTGTATCTTCAAAAACGGGAATTAAGAAAAAACCCTCTTTTGCTTCTTCCTCTCTCTTGCTCTCTTGGTGGCTGAAAACCTTTTTGTGTGTTAGTGAAATTAGGGCATTTCCCACATATATATACATGGGCTAAAAAAAGTGGGCTTTCCTCATGTGCTAAAAAACCCAATAGAAAACCCAACACAAACCTATGTGAAATTGAAGTTTTCAGCAGTGCATAAAGATAGTAAAATCATTACATCTTCAAGCCCTGGTCATTAATTGTTCTATATAGAATGTATATAACATAATTATACAAACAAATCCAATTGGTAGCTTCATTTTGAATCTACAAAGTGCCCAAGTCCCCATGTATATTGCATATTTGTATGATTATAGACTTGCCTGACACTTAACCATGAAATCTCTCTCTGCCCATACTGCCCCAACACGAAACACCCATAACGACCCCTAAAAATAGATACAAAATGAAATTAGGGCTAAGAAAAAACAAATTAGGGATAGAATACTCAGAATCAGGGGAAGAGAGAGAGAGAGAGTCAAACGCTGACGCACATACCTTATTCACTTCAAATTACCAACTATAAGAATACAATACGATGAATGCAATAGAGAGGCGCTTGGTGAAGGACCAGAAATGAGTCTGATGAAGGAATTGGAGACAATTGGGAGAACCAGGGAAGAGGCGATGGACATATAATGGATTGTAGTTTTCCCGTAATAGGAAATTGGAGTTATCTTGACCCAAAATCACGATCCACCAGAGGAATATACTTCACCTTCAACATCCCATATGTTTTGCTCTAACTTTTCACACACATGCAGGGTTCAATGGGTTTTGTAAAAGAGAAAAGCATATTGGGATATAGGTGTTCGGGCGGATGATGGAAGCGGTGGGATACATGTTTTGAATCGACACCACCTATAAAGCGGTGGAGAGAACAGGTGTGATGGTTGAGGCGCCAATAGTCGAACATTTTCTTGATGAAGAAGTCGGTGTTGTGGTTAACGAAGAACGGGGATCGGTGTTACGACGAATCTACAATGTTTTTTTATATATTTAAACATTTTCACGGTTCTCTGAACCCTAATCTAAATAATCAATAAAAAAAAAACACAAACACACGAATCTATCAATTAAGTTGCAGGTCAAGTGGATCAATAACCTTTTAAAAAATCGAGAATCGACCAATTTGCAGGTCTCAATCAAGACCCATCCCGTGAGTTCGATTCTTTTTTCTTTGAAATCAAAATGGAAGAAGGAAGAACGGAGAGACCACCCCTAAGAGGATCGATTATATACAACGCTTTCTCCATTGTCAATATCGTTGCAAGTTAAATCGAGGGTAAGATGTTTGTCTGATGATAATGTTGGTTGTGATGTAGATCTATCGGTAAAGGTACAGAAGGTAGTAATGGGTGACAGGAAAGGTTTGGCCGAGGTGTAGGTTTTTTAGCACTGTAAGTATAGGCAATTAACAATCACTTACCATAATTCTAAGGAATTTATATTGGATAATAATTAATTTAAATAATAAAAGTATAAAATTATCCTTAAAAAATGATTGGTCCACAATTAGCCATACATTCACACAATAATTAAAGGTTATATATGATCCTAACTCTCTCTCTCTCTCTCTATATATATATATATATATATATATATATATATATATATATATATATATATATATATATATATATATATCTTCTAACATTTTTAGATATTTTTATTTTTTTTATCTCTCTATATATGTATCATATACTCTATGAATTTTAGGCCGATTAAAGACATGGACCTTGAATAACCGCCCTGCTCGACGTATCAGGCTCAGCAAGTCTATAATACTTTGTCATAAAATATAAACTCACAACATCAACAATCCTTCACCTTTTATTAAATGTACTCTGAAACAAGTGACTACCTACGATATCAAATATGGGCTGATTCTTCTTGCAACTTTTAATCCATCCACTTAAATTTATATATATTTCTAAATGAGAAAATGACTAAAAAGCCCAACGAAGTTTTCAAACCATTTAAAAAACATCAATCATGTTTTTTCTGTTCAAAAAAACCCAACGAACTTAACATTTTGTCTAAAAAGTCCAACAAAGTTCCAAACCGTTCAAAGAACCCTAATTTTGTTTTGTTTAAGTTAGTTGGATTTTTTTTTTGAACAGTCAGAACATCTTTGGAGTTTTTTAAACGTTTTGTAAACTTTGTTGGTCTAACAAGTCATTTTCCGGATACGATAATAAGTCACATCATCTGTTTCTCTTATTTGACTTTCAGGAAAGTGTAACTTAGTTAGGCTTTTTAGACAAAACGTTAAGTTCGTTGGGTTTTTTTTGAACAGACAAAACATTATTTGGGTTTTTTTGAACGTTTTGAAAACTTCGTTGGGCTCGTAAGTCATTTTCCCATTTCTAAATTTACCCTTATTTAATTAACCATTTTAATAGGGGGCTGATTCTTACCATTTTATTCTTACCATTTTAATTAACCATTTAGAAAACTTTTAAACTATCTTATTTTTCTTACATTTGCGACTCTATTTAAATGACGTAAACAAACTTTTTTTTTTCTTTTTATATTTAATTTTTCTAGTACCTAATTCCTTTTATGAAGGAAAGATCCACTCTATTTTAAGAAAAAAAATTCTAAATCATATTTTTTAAGTATATTAATTAGACAAAATAAAATTATTAAACATCCAATCACTTAACAAAATAAATACAACTTCAAATTAATACATATCAAATCACAAATAAAATATTGTCCAACAAAAATATTCAAAGTAATATATATATATATATATATATATATATATATATATATATATATATATATATATATATATATATAATATTCAAATTACTAGTATAACATATCAGTGATCTCTTAATTGATATGTATTAGTTTGGATATTTTTATTGGACAATATTATATTTGTGATTATATACGATAGTTTGAAGTTTTAATATTTTGTTAAGTGATTGATTATGTAATCTTAAAATCTAGATATGATGGTATAAAAATGAGCAAAAAAGCAAAAGAAAATTATTTATCAGAATAAAAATAAATCTTTTTGTTCATAAAAAAAATTAAGTACAAAATAATATTTGTGTAAATAATGACAAAGATGAAAAACACCAATATAGTTGCATAAATTATAATAAATTTTTATACTTAAAAAAATGGTTGATATATTTATAACAATTGTACTTGCAAAGTTTATACAACTTATCATATTACTATACTTTTAAGATTATTACAAATAGATCCATGCTATTGTTTTAAAAATAGTAGTCTAAGTAATGGTCACAAAAGTCTATTTTAAGGTGGCAAAAGACTCGGTCGGAGTGAACCTCACCCCCACAAACTCTACCAAGTATTTCATTTCTAAATTTTTCCTCAACATCCGAACAACCAAAAACATACTCAGCCTTTTGGCAAATACTTTGAAAAAGAATCAAAACATTCATCCCGATCTTTTTATCATTTAATTGCAACATTTTGAATTTGGCTTCTGAAAAACTCTAAAAGAAGTTACGAGACCTGGTAATCAAGATTTTATTCTAGTTCCTTTTTCCCGGTTCTCCTCAAGATTTGTACCGAAAAAAAAACAATGCTCGCATGAGGAACTTGGCAAAAACAACGTTTTGTGTTGATGTTGATGGGGTCTAAAACAAGCTTCATCACAAAATTTGTGACTTTTTATTGTATATGTTCGTTACGCTTAATCCAAGCCATGGACAACAACAACAACCGTAATTCCTTGGATGAATTTTTTCAAGATCGCGCTAAGAGATCAATACCAATGCATCCTCATGTAGGTACATTATATAAAGTACCGCTGCCCTCAAATTTTACAGGAATGGAAGTTTCGGTTGTTCACCTACAAAGCTCGAGTGTTTGGGCTCAAGGAGCTAATTTGGGTTATTTCCATGTTCCTTCGAGGATTATCCCAGAGCCAAATGTTACTTGGTTAGATATAGTCTTTTCAAATCTAGGAAATTGGTCGTCTTATTACTACAACATGCCAGATTACACTTTTGTCACGCCGATCCTTGGTTTTAGTGCCTATGGTGTAACATACACACGAGGTCAAAATGGTCATTTCGCAACTACAACAACCAAATTAAAACTTGCTCTTGTTAGGCGCCCTATTATGGTTCGATTCCCTTCTCTATGGCTTCCTAAAGGGCAATGTGTCAAATTTTACTCAAATGGGAGTACGACAATAACAAACATGTCCTTGTCCCACACTTGTGACGTGTGGGACCAAGGGTACTTTGCAATTGTCGTGCGGGCCCCACCATCACATCATATATGGAGATGGTGGGTGTGTGGGTTTGGAATTGGGAGCATTGGATTAATATTGTGTGGATTTATTTTATTTAAAGTAATTAGATTTTTCGAAAAGAAAAAAATTCAAATGATGGAGTTACAGTCTGAGAAAACTGAGGTTTTGCATACAACATATGTCGGGCATAGTAGAATGCCTTCGGCTTTTGGGATAAGGACTCAACCCGTTCTTGAGAACGATTATTGCCCTTGAGATTTTGTAAGTTTGTATTAGATCTATTAAAAAGCAGATAGACGCTAACATATATTATGTAAATCTATTTTTCACATGATACATTATTGTTTTTGAACGACATATATATTTGATGCCATATTTACATGTCGTCTTTCAAATTTTTGAGCACGGACTTCAACTCTATGGATGTATATAAATTCGCTTACTCTACTTTTTGATTGATCTAGTTTATTTATTCTATAATGATTTTCCAAATGAACAAAAAAAACTATTCCGCTAAGTTAACAGCCAATCTTAAAAGACGGATTTGTGAAGTCATCACAACCATGAAGGATCACATCCACAACAATCTTGCTTGGAGCCTTCGTAATATGGACTCCATCCCAACTCACATAGGTTTCGGCTTTCCCACAAGTCGAGGCACTAAGATTTTTTCCATCTACAAACTTATAGTTCCAGCAAAACATTTGAGGATTATAACTATATGAACCGTCCCCTATTTCCACAACAAGCTATTGTACAATACTTAAAATCTTCATCCAGGAATATGTACATTTTTAATATACAAGTACATATTCTAATGAAATATAGTAATATGACAAAGAGTTCTATACCATGACAAGTGGTATTTTAGAAAAGCTCTAGCAAAGCTTCGTTTGAGTTAACATAAATAACATTGGAATGAAAGAGTTCTTGCCCCGTTTGGCTTAGCGTGTCTTGGAGCACATTGTTGTATTCAAATTTCACATCATTGTACAAAATCATCCACTCGATTTCTTCAATATCTTTATCACCATGAGGAAGTTACACCAAGAATGCAAGGTAACATCCTATGGGTGCCAAATTTTGTACAGAAAACGTACAACCTCCTAACCCATTCAATTCCTACATAAAAATCATTGTACAAGTATCTGGAACAAAATTTATGATTAATCTTTTTTTTATGAAAACTATGGTTGCAAAGAAGTACTTGCCTTAATTGTGCCAATAGTTTCATAAATTACTTGAGGAAGTTCTTGTTTAACCTCGTCGATACCACTTTTAGCTAAATCAGATGTAAAATAATTCTAAAGAATGTAAAATGTATAAAGTGATTTTCCAAAAATATCAGGTGGAGAAAGATTTGATGAGCCTGAAAATTACACCATGTGACCATATTTTGTTTTGGAACTGATTTCTTATTTATAATCATTTTATCTACCTTAGGAGTAAAGTTTGTCGACTTAGGACTTGAAATGTTTCATTTGGTTGAGGTTAATGGGTAATGCAAAAGGACCGAGTCTGAAGACAAACAATGATGTTTGTGGTAGGAGTACCATTAATGCAAGTGTTGCGAATCCGATCTGATTGAATTCAAGTATGGGATCACAGATGGAATCCCTATAGTCTGCGCTCCAACCAAAATAATTTCTATCGGCCATTGCTTGAAAATTGACAATGTAAATTCACTAATTGTTGACAAAAACTACATAAATTGTTCACAAATTGGTAATGAAATTAAGTGTATTTTAAAAAATATACTTGAAAACTTTGTCCATTTTTATGTAACCAAATTTTTTGACTTCTGAAAGTCCGACTAAGACTTGAGAAATACAAGTTGCAGCAGCAACATACTCTGCTTCGGCTGTGGAACGCACTGTGATTTGTTGAGTATCGGAGAACTACTCGTGGCTATTTTGATGTTAGCCCCTGCATATTCTCAATCAAAGATCTCAATACAGTTTTTCAAGTTAACAAGTTAACTTGGCCCTTGGAGAGACGTTCAATGGTTTCTAAATCTCATTTGAGTGTACCATTCTAGTGCCAGTGAGAGTTAATTAGGATTAACTCACAAAACCATCATGTGACAAAAATATCCGAGGACATATTTCCACAGTTTAGCATGACACGAGGTCAAGGCCCTTTGGCAGGACATTCAGCGATAATCGTGCCTTGCGAGGTGCATCTCCCTAGTACCAATAACCATTAATTCCTTACATGCAAACAATGTATCCGAGAATACATTTGAGTCTCCACAGTTTTGCATGACAAAAAGAATGTCAAGACCCTGGGCGGGATGTTCAGCAATATTGTTTCTCGGTTGGGTGAATCGCCCTGGTGCCATGACAGTTCTTAGGTAAAGATAACTGAAAAGACCAATTTTGACAATTTGTATAGTTTCAAACTTTCAATTCCTTAAATACGACAGTTCTTAGAAAGAAACTGCCTGACTGACAGTGTGTACAGTTTAATGCCTTCAATTCTGTAATCTTGCAGTTGATATTGCATCCAAATGACCTGAGAATAGCAAGCAGATGCAACAACATATTCAGCCTCAGATGTGTTACAATTCCGGAACGCAATTAACATATTCAAAATTCACCACGCCTTTAAATACGGTCCCTATTTGTGTGATATCTTCTTTCTCCCTTCCCACAAAGGACACATACCCTTAATTTAAAGTTATGAATGTCGTACACTCGAGAGATGTCTCATGTCATGTGCCTGGAACAACCAGTATCAACACATCAAAGTATGATGATATTCCTCCATGGTTGCTCCGGCATAGAGTGCGGGATTAATTGGTTTTGGAAACCCAGTTCATTTTGAAACTAGATTTACCATTACTATCTACACAAGATACTCTTTCCCATGACATATCCTATTTATCAGATAAGGAACATAAAGAAGTTACAGGACTTTTGGACGATTTTGAAATGTGACCTTTGGGAACCCATTGGTAATTAGATTTAAGCATTTTAATGTTTAACCTAATGGGTGCTTCAACACTTGATTTTGAAATGGAACTACCTTTTGATTTAGGCTTGAATCGTAAGTGTGAGCTAGAGGATAATCCGTGAGATGAATTCGACCTCACCGATTTCGGTTTGGTTGAACCATTTCTCGAATTAGGCTTCTTGTCCGACACACCCTTTTTGTCCTTGGGATTATGAATTTTGGCCTTTTTAGCATTCCAATCATCATTGCGTGAACGTGACCTCGAAGGATTTCTTTTGGAAGATCTCCCCCTTTGTAGTGACCAAATTTTCAAAAGAAAAATTTTCATTTTTAATTATCCAAAATGTATGCTCATCATCCACCAAACCAATTACAATTGTTTTCAAATCATATTCATTACAATTTCATTTCCAAAATATCAAAGTGTCCCATAAAATGTCGGTGAGAGAGTGCACGCTGCGCCATCATGCCTTGCCCTTGCCCTTGGGCTCAGATGTACCTGAAACAATCAACAACCTGAAAGCGAAATGTAGTGAATTCCCCCAGAGCATACCACACACAATACACATACACATATCCTGTTTTGAGGATCCTGGATTATTAATCAAACAATTATGGAGTTGTGATTTGTAAATTAAACAAATGAGATTTTTTGTGATTTCTGCTATGAGAATTATGTCATTTTAAAATGAAAATTTTGTTTGGAAACTCACGGTGTTACAAATACCTTACGTAATTATGGATCAGCAACTTTTCACGTTATTGCATAACGCTTATTTAAATGAATGTGTCCCATGTGTCTTCTTAAAACAAACAAAAACTTACCCAAAAAAGAAGCTTAATAAATAATTTAAACTACAAAGAACAGAAGTCAATATAAGAACTTCATCTGACGTCAGTACATTTCACAAACACAATGAAAAAAAATATATCATTCTTTTTTAATTGGTGGGTATGGTTGTCATCAGTGTTAGAGAGGGTTTTTTATATTTTCGTTAAAGTTTGTATGATTAAATTCAGGGTTTTTTACTTAATAATTTATAAGCAACATAACAAAAACCAATATTTTTCATGGTTTTATATCATAGTTGGATTGCACATACGTAATAGTAGTACGTAGGATACTTATGCATATAACAAATTAGAGTTATATCAAAAGGACATTGTCTTTGTTAAGATGCAACTGATGATCTTGGAGTGAGTGATGGTGTCATTAAACTCAATGAGATGCGCGTTTTGGTGCTCTTTGTTAGTCATCTTCATCTGAAAAATAATATACAGATGTTAGATGTGTTAATTAGGTAGATGTGATGAAAGTGTTGTTTTGTACCGGTTGGTTTAAACGATAAAACCCTTTTAGCTTTTGGGGATTGAGGTTTGGAGGATGATATAGCTGGTGTTTCATTTGTGGGAAAAACAGATGTAACATTTGGGTTTGGTGTTGAAGGTATTGCTGAATGTGAGAGGATATTGTCAAACCGAATGTCAATAATTGTCAGACGAACATTGTTCATAGTCGAATTTTTTGTCATCTGGATGACCATCTTCTTTTCTTGACCTTTGGTTTTGTTTAGTACGTACCGGTGGTATGTTTTTCCTGTTGTCATGCCCATGTTCATGGATGATTTTAAATGCTGAGGTTCCAATTAGTTGTTGGACAACATTATCAGATAGGAACATAGTAGTTGAACCGATGATGTCCAGAATTGTTGCTAAAAGTGTGTATCTGTATGTGCAACTTTAGTCTCTTTTCAACATATGGTAGTTCAAGTTTTCTATAGTTTTAAAGTATATCTTGCTTACACGAAAGTTGGGGAGGTTGGTATTCCATCAGAGGGGCAGAACCAAGCGTCCCCTTGTTTACAGGTTGTCTCCTTGCATGTGGGTCATATCACCTGGTACCACTGGTCTCTGAATGTTAAGTTAATTATGGTTGCTTTAATTGCAAAGGTCTTTTCATGTAGTTAGAAATAATATACTTAGGTAGTACAGAAACATGAGACTATTAATTTTCAAGAATATGCTGAATTTGTAATGAACATTTGTTAGAATGCGTAAAGTCTGATACCAAAAGATCAGCGTGACTTTTTGGTTAATGTCGTGTACTGTGATGGATTGTCCGATGTACGTACGTGCTGATGGTGGATGTGTTGTAAAGCTGTAAATAAGTATGCCAACTTTTAATTATTGTATTTCACTATATGTTACAAATTAGTTTTTGTAATTATACCTGTGTAAGAGATTTGTCGCTTCTGGGATTGATGGGTTTGTTGGCACATGGCTTGCACTTGTAGTTCCTAAACAAAATGTGTCTGCAAATGATTGTATAATTAGAAAGAACTGACATTATCTTCTTATAACAAAGTGTGTGAATGTGTAGTAATAGCACTTTGATATTAAGTACATACCATCAACTTTTATCACTTTTACATTAGTTATAGCTAGTACTGTAGGAGGTGTTGTACTCTCAATTAGGCCACGGTTAAACTTTTCGGGAATGTCTGTGCATTCTTTCCAAAGGCTTATTGCTACTTCCACATTCCTAAAATTTGTAGAAAGTTAGTATGATGTAAATGTTTGAAGTATGCATGGTTTCAAATGTGGATAACATATGAATCATTTGTGAGGATAAGAAGTATGAAAGGTTCATCATTCTTCTTCTTGCAGTTTAACAATTTGCTAAAGATTCCTATGAAATTTGCATTGTTAAATTCAAATAAGTAGGTTATAATGTTAACTTTTCAGATAACCATATGAGCAAGCGGACTTAATAATGTAAAAATATACAAATTCTAAGTTTTATTAATGTAGGTGTAGCATATGCATATGTACATTGTAATACCTGGACAATGGTTGACATACACCCTTATTTGGCTTTTAGTGTAACAACGTAAATTTTCAAAACAATTTTTCATTTCTTTAAACATAATTTCATTTAAGACAAACCATAAAATCCAATGTAACATGGTCATAATACAAAACATATCAAATCCCAAGATCAAACATATCCAGTCGGCCTATGTGTGTGTGTGTACGAGTCATGTCGGCGCCTTCCCACGGTCCTCACTAGTACCTGAAACACATTACACATAATACTGTAAGCAAGAAGTTTAGTGAGTTCCCCAATATACCACTTACACACATACGCCTTTCCAGGGCATACTCCACATGACCTTCCGGTCCATGTGTCTCAAGGAACTTTCGTCCCAACCCGGTAAACCTTCCGGTCCTACCCGTGTCGACCTTCCGATCCATAATTCCCTGACCTTCCGGTCCACATCATAATGCCTTCTGGCCCATATCAAGCATAGCATTCCTATCACATACATAGTGCATAAAAAACATGCAACTCATAGCATACGCTACATATATCTCATAGCATACCAGACCTTCCGGTCACACATAGGTACCCTTCCAGGTACAGTATAGTGAGAAGACTCACCTTAGATGTCTCAGTAGATCTCTGACTCAGAAGAAATACGATCTAGTCTCCGCCTAATCACATAAAGTACATACTCTCATAGATATATCTCTCGGGACTAGACTCAACCCTCTCTTGGCACCCTCAGAAGGGCAAAAGACCATTTTACCCCTCTTTGACTCAAAGGCCACAATGTTGACCAAAACCTAAAAGTCAACAAAAGTCAATGGTCAAACTTTGACCCGACTCGTCGAGTGCACTTGGGTTATTCCCCCAACTCCAGTCCTCTAATCCCCCCTGACTCACTGAGTTATTCCCCCAACTTGGCAAGTCCACTCACTGAGTGATTCACAGGAAACCCTAACCCTATCGTCGAGTCTGCCCTTGCACTCGGCGAGTTCATGCCATGTACAAACTCAAATGGCCTCCTGAGGTCAGATCTGTTCCTTGAATCCATAGATCTGACCTTCCCAATCCTGATAAACACATAAAGTTCGAATCTTGACACTCATGGGATGTCTAGGAGGCTTCACTTGATGATTTAGCCCCAAAAGTAACATCCTTAGCTCAACACCTCCATATCTCAACATAAATCAAGCTGAGATAAGCTCCATAGACCACTATGGGTCCAAATCTGAAGTATCAAAGTGAATAGGGCCATATCCTCACAATCTTCTTCCAATAAAGGTCATAAAACTCTACATCTATGGATTCCTTCCACAAAACAGATAAAGGGGCGATATAATACCTCAAAGATGAAGTCTCTTGCTCGAAATCCATAGATGCACAACCTCCTTGGTCTCCTCTAAGCTGGAAACACCTCCTTCTTGCAAGAATCAACCACAAAGATCAAGAAATGGCTCTTATCCTCTCACAAATGCTCTATCTCCTTTAGGGTTTCTCTCTGGGGTTTGGTAGCCGCAAATAACGGCCCTAAGGGCCTTTAAATAGGTCCCAAACCCAGGAAATTAGGGTTTCATTAAACAGTGTGGACTCACTGAGTCCACCTCATGAACTCGCCGAGTCCAGCCATGAACCCGGATAAGAATCCGCGACCCTACTCGGCGAGTCTAAGCACCAACTCGCCGAGTCCCTCCAAAAATAAAAGAATAAAATAATATACCTGGGAATCTGGATGTTACATTTAGATATGAAATCGAACCAATTTTGTGGGAGAATGCTAGTGTCCGGGGAGTGCAGGTGATTGATGAAGCCATTCCAACATTTATGTACACCGGATTCTCAAGCCATTTCTGATACTCATCTGGCTCAGGACATGCGTATCGACTGATTGTGTAACAGTTAGGAGAGGTCAGCAGTAACTGGATATACCCTTGTTTTTTTTTCTGTCCTAATATCCGAATTGAATTTCCCTGTCATGTGATTATATCATATTAAGAAAGATGGTGGTCGTATATCTTTTACACATGTTAGTAAGCGGAAGTTAAAACTCACAGATTCATCTACAACCAAGTACCAATTTTCAAAAGAGCGGTGATGCGGAGTTCACGAACGCAAAATTCGAACACGTAGCGGTTTTCCTGGAGATCCATATTCCAAGTCTGAAATTCTTTTGAAGTCTTCAGACATGTTCCTAATAATCATAGTAAAGCAATAGATAAGAATATCAAAGGTTAGTGACGTTGTAATATGTTATCAGTAAGTACGAAACTATTTGTAGAAAATGGATTACAAAATATTTTGAATAAGAAAAGAATTTATTAAGCATTTAAAGTAATGTGAGTTAGTGCTGTATGGTGAACCTCATGAGTATCCACTCTGGTTAGTAAATCCTTAAAAACAACATTCTTTGTTGTGTCTTGGGTTACATGACTGTCTATGTTAGCAAGAATTTTGATTGATTTTGTGGATATGGCACGGGATAGAGCTACATATAGTTGACCATGGGTAAACACGGGTTCGGTCAGTTAAATCCCAATTTTCTTTAATGATTGATCGTGACTTTTGTTAATTGTCATAGCATAACAAACTTTTATTGGGAATTGTTTCCGAATAAAAGTGAAAGGTAAGTCAGAATTTTTATGGATGAACTTAATACGGGGGATGTAAGCCTATTTTCTGATCGATGTCCCTGTGATTATTGTTGCTTCTATTATAGTTGGTAATAGTTGTGAAACCATCAAACGTGTCCCATTGTACAATCCTTCCTGTTGGTTAACATTTCTTATTAACATAATATGGGTGTTAATCTTAAGTGCTAATCTGTGTGTGGGTATGCTTGTAAAGTTGTATCCATTTAAATATTCTGGTAGGTAGAAGGTTTCTAGTTCTAACAATTGGTTGCCATTTGGTTCTATCATATCGACACTCCTATAGATCGCTTGACTTCCAGGAGCAGTTTCAAGAATGAGGTCATGTATCTCATGTGTGGTGTTGTTTTTAGGACAGACAATTGCTCTGGCTGATTGCACGTCTGCGGATAGATTAGCGAGTATTCCATCTCCATATACAAAGTGAAGAGACTTTCTAATGCACCAACACCTAACAAACCATCTCCAGTATCAAGTAGCGATGAGGCGACGGTGGATGGTGTGAAATCTAAGGTAGACTGACTTTGATCATTTATTGGCCTCATATTATGTTCTAATTTATGGATTTTGAAGCAAGGATATAAATAAGAGTTAACCAAACTTAGAGCAATGATTTCAGATCTGCTGCTTTTTGGAGAAACAGGTAGGGTTTGACGAAAATCACCACCCAATAAGAGCGACATCCCACCAAAAACTTGTGTGTCACATTCACGAATGTCTTTTAGAGAACGATCTAGGCATTCAAAGCAATGTCTATCACTCATCGGTGCTTCATCCCATATGATAATGGACGTCCTTTTCAACAAACCAGCCTAAAGAGTCCTCTTTTTGATATCACATGTTGACTCTTTGGATAAGTCAGTTGGAATGTTAAATCATGAGTGCGTAGTTCTCCCTGAAGGTAGTAACAAAGATGCGATGCCTGATGCAGAAACTGCGAGTGCTATCTTACCAATAGATCTAAAATAGGATAACAATGTCTTCCATAGAAATGTTTTTCCAGTTCCACCATGTCCGTAAATGTAACGCCCATAGATCAGGGCTAGACAGTTTAGAGATGATAAGCATCTAAAATGATTTTTTGATGGAAGATTATCTAGAAGGATTAATCTTAACTAAGTTGTAGTATATGTTACATGGATTCCGTCATATAAAGAACGCCAAAATCCGAGTTATAACGAAGAACTTATGACTTGTCGAAGTTTCGCGACAGAACCGGCATGACACAGCGTGACGTAAATAGTGAATTTAAGTTAGAGCGATATTTGGCCTTAGCGATCTATATGAAAGTCGTAGAACACGTTAAACTGAGAGCGTGCGTAAAAAGAACGCCCAAATCTGACTTCGTATGAGGAAGTTATGATTTTCCAAAGTTTCGACTTAGCAGTATGCAGCCCGAATACTCGATTTGAGATCGAGCGGTTTTTAGCCAAAACAATCTAAACGAGAATTGAAGATCTCGTTATTATTAGTGCATCGGTAAAAAGATAGAACGGACGTCGGATGAAGAAGTTATGAATTTATAACGGAGTTTTCCTGTGCCGGCCTACTAAAATAATATAATAAAAATAAAGTCAAAATTAGCCGACGAAGCCTAAACGAAAGTTGTAGAGTGTAGTCTCACCTACGCGTGGATATAAAGAACGTCAAAAATGGAGTTCGTATGAGAAAGCTATGAATTTTTGAAGTTTATTAAATAATTAAAATATTAAATTTAATTATAAATTGCAATATTATCCGAAGGGGGGGGAGGGGGGAGTCAGCGGCCTTATCCACACTACGCCCCGTGTAGCTAACCATTACGCCCAGCGTAATGCGTAGATCCAGCCCCTATAAAAGGGATGCGAGGGCAGCCGAGTTCTTTGCTCCTTTTCTCTTCTCTCTCTCTCTCCCGTTTACCTCGTTTTTCGTGCAAGAAATATCCCGAAGCCCCGGTATCATTCCCGAGCCCCAAAGCAATCCCCGAAGATCCCAAGAAGTGAAATTTCTGAGCCGAAGCTCTGCCCGCGAGAAGCCCGATTTTTGTGAAGATCTCCCGGTTTCACCGAAGAATACTACTTCTACAAGCCGCAGTGATGTCTGATCATCTTCTGATCAAGTGAGTGTATAGTCCCTTTCATAAACACGAGTATAATACAAGTATTGTTTGAATGTATTAAGTATATGTTTGGGTGAGTGTGTAGTTACTTTATTCTAATACCTACATATTAAGTATTTGCCATGAAACACGTGTTATGTGTTTATTCATTGTTTGTCTATTTGAGATGGTGTTGAAGGAATGTTTTGTACAGGTATTAAATGATTTTAAATTGTATACGTATTTTAATATCTACAAAATGGTGATCATAATTAGGTAAGAATATATAGGCTATGATTTACGAGTCCAGGCGATGTTGTGACTGCGTATTCATGCGATGATAGCCTAACCCTTACTGTGAATTATGAGTCCAGGTGATGTTGTGACTGCGTATTCATGCGATGATCCTTAGGAAAAAGTTTTTAGGAACAAACATATAAGGAAATGTGATGTAAGGAGATGAGAGGTAAATACGATGTAGGAGATGACCCTTAGGATAATTCCTTAGGGAAGGTACTTAAGAGATAAATGGAGATAATGGGGATGGGTAATTGGAATGATTGTTTGATGATTGAATATATATATATATATATATATATATATATATATATATATATATATATATATATATATATATATATATATGATATAACATTGTGGGTTGAAAACCTTATATGCTCACCAGGCTCCCAAGCCTAACCCACTCAGTTTTCTTTGTATCACAGGTATCGATGCGAAGACCCATTTCACTGAGAGATTAAAAGAGATGTAAATCACTAGTGTAAATGAATGTATGATATGTTTATGCTTATGTGTCTGTATCGGAACATGACATCCTGAGGTTTTATTATTAAATAAAAATACATTCTCTTTGAGAAATGTTTTGATAAGTTATTATCATATTTTGGTTTGGGAACAAATTCCGCAACCATTTTCTTTGAACGATTACTCTGATTTATAAAACAAAGCATGAACAAATCGGTCTTTTCTGGTCGTGAAATTGGGGATGTCACAGTAAACAAAAAGAAGAACTTGTTTGTTGGCATTTTGGGTTGAGATAACAGTGTTGTATACTTGAAGCTGTTCGGGATTGAGCTGTGAAACCATTAAATCATGCTCCTTTTTCAGTAACTCTCGATTATAACTTGTCTCTTCTAACAGTAGACAGTTCTCAAAAAGAGCCAAAGTTTCTTTTGATGGTTTTGGTAACTGGAAATCAGTGATAGACTTCGATGGAGTAGGTGATTGTAGTATTTTTTCAAGCTCAAATAATAGTTGTTGTTGTAAAAGTGTGTCTGTTATATGGAAGACTGGATATGAGACCTCTCTTTGCACATTGTAAGCTAAATCTTCACTTGCCAACTTGCTTCCCATAATGAGATTGGATCACTAACATCACAAAAAAGTAACAGCTGGCAAAAAAGGGAACGTAGTTGAGAGGGACTTCCCCATTCAGATGCTTCCATGAATGCAGTCATCCATTTTTTATCTTCACCAGTAACTCCTAAGGCATGACATGTAGCTCGAAAGCTCGGATAGAGGACATCAGAAACAATTCGTACATCAACGAAACTTTGGCAACCTTTTTGATGAGAAAGTAGTAATCGTAGGTAAAACAACTCACCAACCCGATCATCACCTTTAGAAATATATTTAAAAAGGTACTTGATCATCATGTTCCAACCGCAATATTCAACGTTGATGTGCACGTTGAAACGGGAAGATAATCTTTTGTTATATGGAACTACATAGTCGATATCAACCTGAATTCGATTTTGAAGCATGTGTCATTGAAAAGGGTTTCTCTTGTAGTGTACGTATCCGTTTTTTATCGAAGGTAGTTGCATCTTTAAAAGGTTTCAGATAATTGTTGTTGCACTTGTTGTCTTTCATGCATGGAGCGTCTTGATTTAATGAACCATATGGACCATGTATCATGCATCTGGTAATCGTTTGATACAATAATGGTTTAGTTGATGGACCAGGAAACTCAGCACTTATGAATTTATCTACATCTACAACGTCACGTATCTTGTGTGCATTAGTCACCCATAGTAGTGTGCGGCAATGAGGGAGTCCTCTTTTCTGAAATTCAATAGTTTACAGGTCTGCAAGAAATATGGGTGTTGTACGAAAATAGTAAGTGAAGAATAGAATAAAATTGTTTTGGAATGTAAATTATAGTAATTAAAGTAGTGGGCAAGTTCTGCCAAAAAGAAAAAGAGTGATTGTTCATATTTTTCAAAATTATTCTGGTGTAGACACTTTAAAGTAGTGAGTAAGTTATGGCAAAAAGAAAAGAATTATTGTTTATAAGGGTCCTATAGATTTAATATATATATATATATATATATATATATATATATATATAATAATAATAATAATAATAATAATATGTGTGTGTATGGAGAATATGTTTTAGGGTTGAACTGTTAATTAGAAGACGTTTGGATAAAGTTTTAGTTTGTATTTATTCCTACTTATTATATTTAGTTTGAAAAACATAAATTCAAAAGAGGAACATTAGCTAACAAAAGAATGGAGTAAATTTCACAAAGGAAAGTGAAAGTCTTACAGGCTGAAACTTCTCCAAATGTTTGTTCTTCTTTCAGAAATTTGATGAATGCTTTGACTTTCATACGGAAAACCCTACAAATAACATTAGCTCGACTATTGATGTCGACTTGGTTATGTGCTTCCATGTATCGCCTAATCTCTAGCCAGTTAACATTAGATGCAAATGTGATAAAGTATTGTGGATTCCTATGAACTCGACAGATGGAGAGCGCGTCTTGGTAGTGACTATACATGTATCTTGGGCCACCAGTGAATGATGGGGGGAAAATAACGCGATTGCCCACAGACCTACTGTCAGTGTCACCTTTGGAAAGTGTATCATGAATTCCAAATACATATTCTGAGCTTAGTTGTTCCTGATGATTATGCACATAATCAAGACGACCTTGTTCAACACAAGTGTAAGCATCTACTAAGTATTGTTGAAATAGTTTGCAAGCATTAAGGATCAGAGAATAAATACCATGTCGTTCATGAATCTGATAACTATAATACATATTTACCGTTAGATTTCGATCATTTGAACCTTTTTCGTTTTGTAGCTTCAAACGTGGAGACCAAACATCTTCACCATAAGGAAAAAGAAATGGGTATTGCAATGCCATGTAGCTCGGATGAAGTTTACTAACCCGTTGAGGATGACCAGATTTTGAGTGAAAATGATATCATACTTATTAGTAACATAATCGTCTCCATACACAATGCAACATAGTGTCCCAGACAATGGCGGGTCGTATCTACGATCGGGAATGTTATTGAGGAGAGAAATTGCATACGAGTCAACCTTCATTGCAACAACAACTTCTTTTGCAGTCATGAAAGTTCTAACATACTCATTGTGAAGGGTTAATGTGTTTATTAATGTTGCTACAATATTTTCATCTAGAGGGGACATTGTTGGATTGTCAAAGACATTCATCCTATTAGTAACTTCATTGTCAGTATCTACGATGTATAATTGTTAAAATCATGGGCCCTTGTCATCTTGAGGATATAAAGACCCAATCCAATGATATACCTGACGAAATACTTTGAAAACATAATGGCCACGACCTTTATTAATCTCCTCATCAATAACACCTCTAAAAGACGTCATCGCAAATACACTATTATAAGATCTAATGTTTCGCAAAAAGGAAAGGTCAATATACAACTGATACAATGGAGCAGGAGGCCGAAGTGGGAAAGGCAAAATAACATCACCGGACTTGCAACAGTGAGTATAGCATGGAAGATCAGGACGTGAGGAAACCATACATCTTTCTACATACCAGAAGAGAGTGACGCAAAATTGATAGACACACGAACAGTCTCCACAGTCGTCATAAGAAGGTAGAGGTCTGTTGACATCAAGAGGAGAGAAATATAATAGATGGCAGGATTTACGTGAGTTAGAATGAGGCGTTGTCGCAAATGACTCTCCAATTTCAGGTCGGGTACCCCTCTTGCGTGGACGACCCATACATAAGAACAATAACTTAAAAAAAAAGCTAGATGAAATATGGGTAAAACGAAAAGGCAACAAACCCAAAGGAAAGAGGAACAGAAACAAACATAAGCATAAAGAAAGTAAAAAAGGAACAAAAAATGGCGAAGACCTGGGTAGTCGTTAGCAGGAGCGTAAAGCAAATGGAAGCAGATGGAATGAATGGTAATAATCACTATTCTAATAAATGAATAGTTTTAATCTCCTTTTGCCAACTATCATTCTAATACAACTTCTCATTAATATAATGTCATGTGTCATGTCGATATATTAGGTTACTCATTTCAAAATTTAAATTTAAATTTTCTAATTATATGTTAAATTTGAAGTTATAATAACTTTAAAATTTTGATATATCTCTTAATTAATAATTTATTTAAAATGACTTATTTAAAATAACTGATTAATAATTATAAATTTTTATTATAAAAGTTTAATTAATTTTATAACCGTGGTTTCCACGGGTTATAAACTAGTTTTCAATATAGGAACGAAAAAAAATTTAAAAATATATGTGGCAAGATATTAAAGAAAGAAGGTGCTGATGAAGATAATAGTTAGTAAGAGGAGAGAGAGAGAGACTTAAGCACGTGGAAAGGAGAGATAAAAACAGTTTGCATATAGGAAATAAACTAAATAAGAAACCAAACAACATATTAGTAGGCATGAAAAAAACGACTGTGAAAAAAGAATTTAAAATCCACAATCATCAATCGGTTAAAGTGGTGGGTAAGTTATGCCAAAAAGAAAAGAGTTACTGTTTATAAGGGTCATATATATATATATATATATATATATATATATATATATATATATATATATATATATATATATATATATATATATATATATATATATATATATATATATATATATATATATATATATAGGGTGAGGTTCAATAGAGAACCATAATTAACCAAGTAACCAATATTTTTTTCAACTTTTAGAACTTATTTTTAATCAACAAAAAAAAAACTAAAAATATAGAAATTCATAACTTTTTTATCCTTTTTTCAATGATATAAATTTCGAATTTTTTTTTACGTCAAATTCACAATGTGAATCTTCGAAAATTCACAACGTGAATCCGGATTCACACGGTGAATCCGGATTCACACGGTGAATCCGAAAAATATTTTTCACATTCACAATGTTAATATATGAATTTAGATATTTTTAGATTTTTTTCGATAAAGAATAAGCTCTAGAAATTAAAAAAAAAGATTTGGTTCCTTGAAGAACCCATAATTATGGTTCTCTATTGAACTTTCCCCCCCCCCCCCCCCCCCACACACACACACACATATATATATATATATATATATATATATATATATATATATATATATATATATATATATATATATATATATATATAGGAGATGGTTCCCTTGAGATTAATAAAAATTAGAGATTGTGAGATTAAATATCAGACAATGGAACTTAACGTCAACTAACATCAACTGTTAAATGATTAAGGGTATAACAGTAAACTTCAAATTAATGTTCAAAAAGCGAACACCTTCCTTCTCTAAAAATCATTATATCGCTAAATCATCGATTTTCAGTATCAGTCACGTAATCATAGCATCAAATCTTCAACAATTATTCAATATAATAAAAAAATATCCTATTTTTACTGAATCTGTTATCAAATTAATCACAATCTTCAAATAAAAAAAATGATCAAAACAGAGCATCAATTCATATCCTCATAAATACGAGATACAATCCTCAAATCAAAGAAACAAGCACATCGCAATCATAAACAAAGCATTTAAAAATTGAATCAAAATCAATTTTCATAAATGATGTCGAATTCAAAAGAAATTGACAAGTCGATCGCAATTGATATTATTATAGCTGAAATCAATTCATCTCGTAACGATGAACAAATCGATTCAATTTCTTTCACTTCTAAAGAACTTCAAAATACGATTCGTATTGAATGTACAACTAATTCGTTTTAATACTACATATTACATTACAGTTTCTACACTTCATTCTGATTCTTTTATTATACAATACAAAATTATCAAAAATCATATATGATTATACAATACAATATGTGATTTAATCATATAAGGATGAATAATCATATATGGCTGTTCATATCTATGATTAATCATATGTATTTATAGTTTGTAATTATGATTTATCATATATGTTTTCAAATTGAAATCTATATTAATATTATATTTGGATGAATAATCATATATGATCATACATCATAAAATATGATTAATCATATATTACAAACTACAAATACATATGATTAATCATACATAATTAAACAATATCAGGTATGATTATTTATAAATTATTTAATATTATATTTGGATGAATAATCATATATGATTATACATCATAAAATATGATTAATCATATATTACAAACTACAAATACATATGATTAATCATACATAATTAAACAATATCAGGTATGATTATTTATAAATTAAGACATATAATCATTTATGATTACACAGTATATTATATGATCAATCATATAATACAATGTACAGATACATATGATTTAACATCTAATAATATATTAATATCTAAAATCATATATGATTTTTTATACTAAAATATAAATACATATCGTTAATCACATATGATTATTACAACATAAAATTATATAATACCATATTTGTCATTCCCTTCTTTTATTAGGTGAAAGTTCCAATTCAACAAATGAATCATATTGCAGTAACATAATTGAAGAATCTTAATATAAACCAGATGTCCCTACAGAATTTGTACCAGTTGTAAACAGTGTTTTAAAATCACTAAAGTTGGCAGTAAAAATGTATACGGATTATGCAGAAATGGCAGGTTTTCATATAAGAATCGATAGCCAATCAAAATAAAATAGCCAAATAATAAAAGAAAAGTATGTTATATGCAATAGGGGTGGCAAGGATAAACCAAAACCTTGTGATACGTTGGCTACAAGTTCTGTCAAGAGGAAACCAAATTCAAACAAGATAATTACTGGGTGTACAACAAAGATTATATTTGAAAATGTTTATGGAACAACAGATTACAAAGTTAACATAATTCACACAAACAAACTTACATAATAAAATCCACCAAAATACATATTGACTTGTTTTCCATCACCATGTTTTCCATCATCATAAAAACAAACATTCTTCATAATATCCATAACATACACAACATAAACAAACTTGTTCTTATAACATCATCAATAAGAAAATATTCAATCAAAAAAAATTTGGCAGCCTTCTATCTATATTCCATTAAGCATCATATGAATGCTTACCACAGATTTTTTGATCAACTTTTTGATACTCATATGCAGCTTTCAACACATCATCACGCTTTGTATTAATCTCAAGTTAAAATTGTTGCTGCATATTTCATTCTCAACTTTTCCAGAATTTTTTCTTGAAAACCACCTTCTTTTGGAAGACCACATTTCCATTTAGAACCTTTTTCTCCAAAATAACTCTCCATATGTCTCATAGAAAAAACTCCACAATCCACTTTGTTATAAACTGTCTTCCATGGCATTGTCAATCTTACTGGAGTAAGATTTTTATCAGTCATTTCATTTGCTTTAACATGATCGATCTCTTTTAGATACTTCAAAAAATACTTTTTCTGAAAATCATATATGATTTCAAGTCAGAAAAATATAAGTATAATAATTATAAAACATATCATATATGATTTCAAATCTAAAGAATAAATATCATGTGAAACTTACAAGAGGTTTAAAAACTACACCATACTTATCATCGAAATCAGCATCATCTGCACCATTATCGATAACCTCAAAAGCACGTTTCTTCAGATTCATAACAATAAGATATACTCCCTCCGTCCTAAAATAATAGTCCATCTTTCCTTTTTGGTTTGTCCCAAAATAATAGTCTATTTCTAAAAATAAATAACATTTTTACCAAAATACCCTCTCATTATTACTTAACAAACTAAGCATTTAATGGAACATTAAATGCAAAGTAAGGACAAAACTGTCATTTTGTTAAATAAAGTTGGTGGTAATTAATGTTTTTCGTAATCTGTGTGTTTTTTGTCTGTGGACAATAATATTGGGACGTAGGGAGTATGTGCTTATGCCTCAAAACCGGGAAAAATACCTAACATCAACATGTATAATATTAGAAATAAAATATTTATAAATATATATATATATATATATATATATATATATACACACACCATATCAACATCCTTCAAAACCTTCAAGTCTATATCACCAGAAACACTACGAGAGAAGTTGTCCTTGAAAACTTTATATTTTGCAGTTTCATTCAAATGAGTATATTCAAATGACAAAGTCTGTAATATAAGAAAATCATAAATGATTATATAATAACATGTAAATATTTAATAAAAAAATTATTAATGATTATCAAAATATGAAAAGGAAAGAATAAAATAAAAACTTACAGTCTCAGAATTCATGAACAGTCTGAGTGGAGAATTAACAACATCTCTGAATTTCTCTTGATGATTTAGTATACGAGATCATGAATCAAGAACACTAACATGCAAATGAGTATTTTATAAAGACTTTCATAATTAGCTCTAAAACCAATAATATATGTTTCTATAAGCAATACAATGTCCATGTATATATTTATTTAAATGTTATTTAAAATAAAAAATTATAATTATTAAAATAAAAAATTATATTAAAAAAATTACCCTGGATTTCCTTGAAGATTGAAAAGCCATTCACAAACAACATTTTCTACTTGTGACAAACTAGGTTTAAAATCAAGTAACCTTTCCTTAAATGGTGACTTATAAACATAAGAAAACTTCATTTGTCTCTTTCCTTTGACATCCACTACTGATGTTGCTTCTTCATTTATATCTTTAGGTTTGCCAGAAACAGGTTTTGATAAATGAATAAAACTATAGAATTACCTCCACATCACTAACTTTATTAACATCAAAATCTTTTTCATCCTCATCACATAAATACTCTTCACCATCAGATTCAACCTCATCACCACCAGATTCCTCCTCATTACAGTCAGATTCTTGAAATTCTTCTTTAACATATGCTTCATTAACATGTCCACATCCAAATCCTCCACTCTCTTGTAAAATATCCTCAATAGATCTTATCTTCTCTGACATCCAATATAAAAATAGTTGGACGTTTACGTGTGACTTGCAAATGATCAAACTTGAAAGTATCCACATACAACAACTACAAAAAACATATATAAAATCATAACATATATAACATCATATATGATTTTGATGTGTAATGTATAATTAAAAAAAAAATTATACTACATAATCATATATGATTATATGTAATAAAATCATATATGATTTATTATAAAAACAAACATATTTTTACAACTAAAAAGAATAATAAATATCAAAAAATAACTCACATACCATAAGGTATGTTGCTGGTCCATAAAAGAAAGAAGATTCTTTCTCTGGGTTGTAAACCTTCTTCGTCCTTACCAAATAATCCACAATGTAATCGCACCAATCAATGCTACTTAAATAAGTATCTCTTCTGATTAAATACAATGGATTCAGATTACATTTACCCATGCTTGTAGACTCACATAAAGTATTAATAAAAAGAACCAAAAAATTGATTCTGAAGTTGTCATCCGCAACACTAGTTTGAACAATTTCATTCTTTAGCTGTTTCAGTCTCAATTTATCAATATTTTCATACTGTTTCTTCCACTCAAACATACATCTCTCTTCATTATTCTCCGAAATGTAATCCATGTTTGAAAGTAGTGAGCCACCAGATGGTAATCCTAACATCTCTTGAACATACTTACTATCAACATTAACTTCATAATTATCAAACTCCACCTTCAAAGATTCAAAATTAAAATGATCAAGAACATAATAAACAATCTTCAACGGTACGTCAATCATCTTCATCCCTAACAAACTCCCAAATCCCATAGCCCTAACACAATCCTTCTGTTCTCTACTTAAACCTTGAATAACACCCAACAATGACCCGGTGAACATCTATTCTTCAATGAAGGAAATTCTATTATAACAGCAACTTTTTTATCTTTCTTCAAAACTTTAGATTCTCTCTTTGGTTTCTTTGAAGATCCAGGATGACTCTGAAAATCTGAATCATCTTCATCAAATAGTTCACGTTTCTTACTTACAGTTTTGACCTTAACCCTCAGCTTCACTTTTGGTTGTTCAATAACTGTTTTTTTGGATGTCTTTGAACTTGTTTGCGACACCTCATTCGCCTTTTCTCTTTTGGAAGATGACCATGTCTTCCTTGAGCTATCTACATTCCCTTTTTTAACTACAATTTTCATTACAAACATAGTGTTAGTAAATAATAAAACATACATTTATCATTACTATTCACTAATGATTATAAACAGACGTATAAAATTGTTTATGATTAGAACAGTAAATAAAAATACAACTAAATGTTATATACAATCCACTTAAAAGAACCATAAAATCAATTATAATTAGAAAAATAACTTTATATTCATGTTTGATACATAAAAATACATTTATCATTACTATTTACCAATGATTATAAACAAACGTATAAAATCATCTATGATTAGAAGTAGAAATAAACATATAACTAAATGTTATGTTCAATACACTGAAAAAATCAAAAAATCAGTTATGATTACAACAATAACTTCAAACATTAAGTTATATGTTTATTTCTACTTCTAATCATAGATGATTTTTTTTTTGAACTGTACCTTCGGAAATAACAACACTTCTACCACATTCAATATTTTTTTAATTTTTGAATTTTTTTCGAACATAGATTCTTTTGAAATCCTTATCTGTGAAAATATAAACAAAAACTTACATCAAAAACCACAAAAAACAAACATAATAAAAAAACATATCAACTCTAAACGAGGCAATCGTCAAAATCAAGTTAAAATGACGAAAAACCTACTGAATCAAAACAAAAAAAAACACCATTATCAACATAAAACGACAGTTAGCTAATTAATAAAAACATGCATTATCAATAAAATGAAAAATAACTCGTATTCTAACATTTCATTTCGATTAACGAAGACGCGACTTCGTTTATATTTTCTCCTGAAGACATTTACTGATTTGTCAATAACATGTAAAAAATGAAAACTAGGGCAAAATACGATAAAGAAAGAAAAAGAGGGTTTCCTGAGAGTTCGAAGTGAGACTTTGATCGAGAAAGAAAAGAAAACAATAGGCGGTTACAGTATCGTAGCCTGCAAAATTCGTATCAGTATTTGTAAAATTACGACAATAGCCCCACAATCGTAAATTAACGGCGTTAGTTTAATAAGTTACCAATATAATTAATGTAGCACCTGGTTCTTGGTACGTGTTCTTTTTATTAAATTTTTAAATATTTTGTATTTGGTCTTGGACTCGGCGAGTTGAAGGACCAACTCGCCGAGTAGAAGCGGGATGAGGCGCGGAGTTTAAGTTGTGGACTCAGCGAGTCGAGTCCCGGATTTGGCGAGTAGACCCTGTTTGGGCAAAAACCCTAATCCAAGGGTTTGCACCCTATTTAAACACCTTAACTCGGCCTCCTTAGCCCCATTTGCTCCCAGAAGACCCCCATAGCAAACCCTAGCCGTTTTTAAAGCAATCTAAGTCATTTGGAGTGATTTTGGTGCTTTTGTGATCCAAGGAAGGAAGGAAAAGCTTGAAGGATCAAGAGGAGGCTTGAAGGATTCAGTTTTGAGCATCATTTGCAGACTTCAGAAGGTATAAAGTCTATAACTTGCTTGCTCTTTTGATAGATCCCATTTTGGGGAGTTTTAGGGATTTTCTAAGGCATTTTGGTCACCAACCATGATTGCAAGCATGGTTTGAGGGTGATGTTTCAGATCTAGGTCCTTTGAGGGGTTACAAGACAGAAAGGGGTGGCTTTTGCACTCAAGGAAGGACCCATGCATTGTGAGAGCTTGTTTTAAGACCTTTTAAGCTTAAAGTCCCATGCAAGCACGTAAAGGTTGTAACTTTACGTGCTAGATCGAGTGTAGAAGAATAGATCTACATTTTGATCAAGTGTTGTACACCAGAAAGCGAAGATTCAGTGAGTGGTTGTGACCAACTCGACGAGTCCGTTCTTGGACTCGGCGAGTCCTAGGTTCTATCCCATATTAGTTGAGGGTCATAAGGACCCAGTTGAGTGTGGAAAGGTTTTAAGGGGGTCCCAAGGGGTGACCCAACGTTCTGGACTAAGCCATTGTTTTGGAAATTCATGGGACTCGGTGAGTGCATGAGTAGACTCGGCGAGTCCAAGGCAATCTTCTTAAGGATGAAGATGAACTCGATGAGTTGTTTATACAACTCGACGAGTTAAGGACAGGACCTGTGTATCAGTTGATGATGAACTCGACGAGTTGTTCATACAACTCGGCGAGTCGGATGAGGATTCAGTCGATGTTCATTTAGAAGGAAAACTCATCGAGTCATCGCCTAACTCGACGAGTAAAGACGGGTATGAGGTCTAATGGAAGGATAGGGACTCGGCGAGTTGGCGAGCCAACTCAACGAGTCAGGTCAACTAGAAGTTGACTTTGACTTTGACTTGGTTAGGGGTAAAATGGTCATGTTACCCTGAGGGTAGATGTCAGTTTCTGACTAAGTGTTTTGTGGGAATTTTAGCCGGAGAATTTCCAGAGCAGTGGCAGCAGCAGCAGTCAGAGGATTCCCGCACAGTTCAGCAGCTACTACGAGGTGAGTTACCTTCCAGTAGCGGTGGGTCTACGACCACAATGTCGGCCCACCAGTAGGGATCGTATGCTAGATGTTTGTCTTTGTGATATTCATCTGTGTTGTTACTACTTGATATGTTATATGCTAGCGTGATATGGTATGTGATGGTGATAGAGTTCGGTTGTTAGGACCGAAGGGTAGGTTAGGCTCCCCAGATATGCCTAACAGTATGTTATGACATGTTTTGTTGCTAGTATGATATGTTACATGAGGTAGAGGTAGTAGGAGGGGGAAGAGTCCCCGAAATTCGATTGTTAGGACCGAAGGGTAGGTCGGACACCCCAGATATGTCTGGCAATAAATTATGCTATGATATATGTGATAGTAGTAGTAGGGTGAAATAGTCCCCGAGGTTCGGTTGTTAGGACCAAAGGGTAGTCAGCACCTCGGAATGGCTCGACATGGGTAGGTCAGCGCCCCAGAATGGCTTGACACGGGTAGGACGGCACCCCAGAATGGTTGTATGGGTAGGTCGGCACCCCAGAATGGCCGTACGGGTAGGTCGACACCCTAGAATGGTCGTACTGGGTAGGTCGGGCACCCCAGAAATGTTTAGCAGTATGTATGTTATGTGATTGTATGGTATGTGGTACGATGGGGGAACTCACTAAGCTTCGTGCTTACAGTTTTAAGTTTTGGTTTCAGGTACCTCTTCAGCGAAGGGGAAGGAGCTGGCGCAGTAGTGGCACATCATACACACACACATTGGTTTTCCGCATTATGAGATGTTCTGGGATTGTACTCTGACATTATTATTATTTCCATGTGTTGGGTTTTCAGACACGAAATATGTTTTGTGAAATGATATGATGGGATGATGTTTTACTACAAATGTTTTACAAACCACTTAATTTAAATGAAATTTTTTTGACGTGAAAATTGGGTCGTTACAATTACAAATATGTCACCGCATAGTTTCAGAAACAAACATAAGCACATCAAACGGTTATACACATAACTCACAATCTTTAATTTTTTTTATCTCAAAGGAACCAACATCTATCTATCTATCTATCTATATATATATATATATATATATATATATATATATATATATATTAATGGACAAATGTCATATTAGCCCATCAAACTTTTTCGTGTTTGTTTTAAAAGGTCACTAACCTATTTTTTTGCCCATTAAGAAAATGAAGTTGAATGTGACCGGTTGAAATGGTCCTTTAACCCCTTATAAGAGGTTTCAATGCTAAGTCGTACTAAAAGTTGTGAGGTGGATGCCTAGTCACTATTGTTTGGTTTTTCTTAATTATTTTTAGTTGTTATAATTTATATGTTATTGTTATGATAATAATATAAATAAAAAAAATTATAAAAAAAGGAAAACTTAAACCTAATCATAAGCAACCCATCTCCATCCACAATCAACATCGATTTCTACTTCATATCCCTCAAGCAAAAGAAATCATCCTTACATCTTGTAGCATCTCATTTCATCCCTACATACTACACCACATCACCATCTCAGGTGTTGAAATTCGAAGATCTCAACTCCATCTGCCCTCCAATTCCAGTCCACCTTTCAACTTACTAGACCTCTATTATGTTCTTGTCACCATTAGTATCTAGAAGAATCCTATTCATACACATTTTCAAAAAAGAAAGCAGTAAGTACTTGTAAAAATCATCAATCATATAACAATTACATCAATAAAAACACTTCATAAGTCAAGTAACTAGGCATAAAACCAAAACTTCTCACCGATCTACATTCAAACAAAATCCATATACAGATAAACAAAGTACGAACCAAAATATAGATATGAACCAAAATGTGGATGCCGTGAAACAAAATGGAGTTTGATTTGGGCGTAATTTGGGGGTGTTGGTGGTGAGTAATGAGAAGAATGGTGATAGGCTAGGACTTGGGGTTAATCGCCGAATGCTCCAGGTGTTGTTCAACATCAGATTCGATTACTTCTCCATTTTTTCGATTTTGATAGTTTGGGGTTTTCATCTTCATCAGATGGTGGCTCCGGAGCAGAGTCTGAGCAATGCTAATTCCGGCCTGTCCAGTAGCTCTGACAACAAACACCGTATTCGGACCCTTACGTCTTCTAAACAAAGAACCCGGAGATGATGGATTACTCACAACTAGAATCAACGATTTCATATTAGAAACCTTCCTGAAGTCGAAATTGAACCGAAATCGATTCTCGGTTTCACCTTCTCTGGCAGAAGATACATCGGATTTCTTCGCACACACGATTAATCTCCTAGGCTTTTTAGTGAGCGAGACTGGTGTGAGGTGTAGTGGCAAGGAGAAATGAGTTAGAGGTGAGAGTTGGACATGTATATTACCTTTGAATCCGGTTGCAGGTAACAAAAGGGTATTTTAAATCATGGAAATGAGAGTTTATTAGTTTAATGTGCCAAAAAAATAGTTTAGTGACCTTTTAAAACAAACACCAAAAGTTTGATGAACTAATATGACATTTGCCCTATAATAATAATAATAATAATAATAATAATAATAATAATAATAATAATATAATAGAATATAATATAATATAATATATATATATATATATATATATATATATATAGAGAGAGAGAGAGAGAGAGAAAAAAAATTTAAGAAAAGGTCTTAAAATTTGAATTTATATTCAATTAATCTCAAATATCTTTTATTTTTAACAATAAAACCAAAAAAACGTACAACCATTTACATATTTAGGTTTTTATCCAATAAACTTGTTACCAATTGAATACGATGATTTTCATAAACTTGATCAAAATTTAAGGTTTTTTCTTTTAAATATCTTTTCATTATTTTAATATTATCTTATTATCTTGGTATATTATAGATTATATTATCTTGAGATATTATCTTTTTCTAGCATTGAATATTCATTATGAAAATATGTTTTCTTTCATTAATTGTTTTTTATAATTTTCTGACCAAAAAACTCAAGATTGTTTTTTATTTAATTGATAAATGATATATGTTGTAAAAAGACAAATGATGTAGAAAAGAGGTTGAAAAGGCTTTCATTAGATATTGAGTTTGTTAGAAACTAAGCCCAAAACATGCATTCGCCCAATTAGTAAACCATCAAAAAAGTTAAACCTGTCAAAACTTAACACGACACGAAAAGTCAACACTAATTTGACATATAGTTAACAGGTTTGGGTAAGGGATTTTGATAACATGTTAACAAGACATGAAATGAAATTTAAGTTGGTTGCGTTATAGTCAAGACTTTCTATTCGAAGATGACACGAATATAACCTATTTAATTATATATCATATTTTATAAATTTTATATCTTTGTAAATATATTATATATTATAAACTTGTAGTGATAAAAACTCAAAAATTAAAATTAAAATTAAAATTTAGGATTGAATGAGCTGAATGATTAGGGAAAACCAATATTTTTAAAGTGTTTCAAACTTTCAAAACGACTTAAGTTTACTCGTCGTCATTTATACCATTTGTTCTCCAACTATAATTCTTTTCATTTTGTCTTATAAACTTAGGAAAATATGTAGAAACATCTTATTATTTTGGAATTTTTTTGATAATATCATTTTTTAATAGAAAATTCCTGATTATTTAATACTCTTCTTCATAATTTCCTCTAAACTTACTATGAATTTTATATTCCACCTCTCAACTCTAGTGTTTCACTTTTTTTCTGGTCTCATACTTTCCAACCTATAGAATGTTTATACCTGACATGACACACCATATTTAAATGTTTAAACTTTAACCTGAAACCTGATACGAAATCGTTATGAAAAAAAAAAAAAACAAATTGACAAGACACGACACCATAATTAAATTGACTTGTTATGGTGAAAAAAAAACAAATTGACAAGACACGACACCATAATTAAATTGACTTGTTATGGTCAAGTCCTCTCAACCTATTTAGTATCTTGAAATGACACGACACGTATGACACCCAACCTGATACCCGATGAATATCTATGTTCCACATAGATCTAGTTAAACTATCTGTTATAGTCTAAGCAGTTATCGCGGTTGAAATTTCAATATCGGTCACATGCCGCTATTTGAAATCGCGGTTATCGTGGTGCTATAGCAGTGGTATAGCGGTTTCTTAATTTTATGTTTATTTTATATTATATATTTATACAAACATTAGATATTAGATTATGAATACTATATATAATTAATATCATAAAAATCATATAAAAACATAACAAAATCTATATATAATATTCTAATATACTAATATGGAAACTAGAAAGTGTCAAAATGTCATCGCAGCTCAAGTCATTCGTGGTTTCTAGGTACTGAAACGGATGAGAAAGGGAAGTTGTCATTTGTTGCTTTGTATTTTGTAATTAAATATATTTATTATTTGGACTTATTAAGACAAAAAGTTTAGAGAACTAGTTAAAAAAAATAAAGATTTAATATTGAAATAACACACAATTGTTTTTTTCTTTGTCAATGTAGCCCAATATGTACGAAAATATAAAATCGGTTGTAGCGGCGCTATAACGCTGATGAGGTTCGCGGTAAATAGCGGTCAATAGCGCCGCTAATAACGTCACCGCTATTCGTAAACGCTATTTCAAAATAGCGGTTCAGTAACACCGCAAAACGCTATAGCGCTGCTATAGCACCGCTATAGCGCGCTATTGATAGCATAGGTTATAGTCACTACTAACCACTATAATGGGTGGGTGTCACATCATCCACCACAATATTTATTACCACTGACAATAGGATACATATCACTATATTATTCTTATTTTTTTTTAAGTGAAATATATATTTTTTATTGTAGAGAGAAATAAAGAAAGCTAGAGAGAGATTAAGAGAGAGAAAGAATTCAATTGGATGTGATGATCCGTGGTATACACCACAATTTACCACGACCACTACCAACCACTAAACACCGAAATGGTGTTTGTGGTTAGCGGTCGTTGACACCTAAACCACGAAGTCTTTTGAGGTATGTATACGTGATGATGGCCTTAGAAGGTAAAATATCTACGCTCCACATAGAACCAGTTAGAAGGTCTGTAGAAAGTCCACGTCAATGATATGGGGTGCCGGTTTCTATGCGGGAATTTGTCGATGGGTTGGAGGGTCTACCCGGCTATCCTTTCTTTTGCGACCGGGTCTCAGAGGACACGTCAGTTGGCTGGACCACATATTAAACCGACATCAGCAACTGGTGAAGTCCACCAAATGACTTCTAAGATGCTCTTTCCTTTTCTTATTTTTCTTATAGGTTTACGTGGCGTAATCGCAGCTGTCTATGTTATCAAGAGTGAGGTTCACATGGGCCTTGAGCTCAGCGGCTGGTTGTTGCACATGGCTATTTACAATTTTCTCCTTGATAACTTCTAAAAAAGTGTATACGCCTACTGAAATAAACATAAGATATGACTTTTGTAAGAAGGCATAAACAAAGAGAAATTATAAAAATAAGAACGTGATCACAGAAATGTTTATTAATAACTTTTAATTTGCTTTTAAGTCATTTATTTTTAATTATACTATGTCAATAAACTTTTTTTTCCTACTTTCCATTACATCATTAGAATGGCTTTCAACACTGTGGCATCTATCGTGTCATCCGATGTTATATAATTTGTTAATTTATATTCATGTAGTTGTTTTAACATAAGTACAAGTACCCACGGTAGACGCCATAAAAATTGAAATCCACTATAATTGTGTAATGGAAAATAGAAAAATAGCATACTGATTACAATCCATATATGAGTGACTTAAAAATTAAATTAATAACTTATCAGTAACTTAAACAATAAATTAAAAGTTAATGATAGGACATTTTCTTTGATATAAACCGGTTTTTATCAATATAAATGCATCTTCAACATTTGCTTTTGTACGACTAATAATTATTTGTCTGACCACTTATCACTGTAACATCCCCAATGATACATATAATAATATTGTACGTTTTAGGTCACCCGACACGAAAACTTCTCAATGAGTCACTCATCCTCGAAGTACTATCGCTTGGGCAAATTTAATTGCAAAATTGTTGTGAGATCTGTAGCCCTGATTGCTTTAAAACGCGTTGTGACAGAGAATTTATCCACACCCGTTTAAGGTATGCTTAGTTATTCACCCCCCCCCCCCCCCCCCTTTTATAGGGTTCAATATCCCTATCGAACACATCGACATGTGTCTTAGCTATGATATCATTTGTAATACCTCATCCTGAACGTATCATAATAGTGTCTGCTTTGCGCCACCGATACGAAAACTTCCTAGGGGAAACCCATCTTGTAACTATGATTTTATAGAACATTTTAGATGAATGTTGATAAATTACTTATATCGATAAAAACTATTAGATGTTTACCATTAGAGAATATATTTTATTATATGCTAAAGTGAATAAAAATATAATGTGACAAAATTTTTGAGTCATACCATAGATCAAATGTTGGAGATAATATATATATATATATATATATATATATATATATATATATATATATATATATATATATATATATATATATATATATATATATATATATATAAACTATGTAACGACCCAAAAATTTCATGTTGTGTGTTACATTATGTATTTGGTATATATATGGCTAAGAGTGAACTTTAGTAATGAAACGATGATGTTGCGGTAATGCAATACATATGTTTATATACTTATGAAATTACATCGGAAAATATATACAGTTTAATGAATTATTAGTTAAATAAAGTTGTAGTTCCCTCCGAGATGATTCCGTGGATATAAAGTTTGTCTAAAACGGAGTCTGTATTAGAACGTTATGGTCGTTCAAAGAGTACGTTGTTATTTTGAAAATCCGACAGAAAATCTGGCGAGGCGCCTACTTAAAGGTGTAGCGCACCCTAAGACCGACTTAAAAAAAGACTCATATTTAAAGCCCCATTTTGTCTTTTTGGGCAAAAGAAGTAAAAGGGAAGCAGGGAAAGCAGAGAGCACGAAGAGGAAAGGGAGAAATGAGGGTTTGAAGGGATGAAGCTAACTGGAGGTCAGAAATTCGATACGATGCTCGATTCGTAATAACGACAACGAGGGTAAGCATATAAATCGTTTAATTAACGTATTTTGTAAGTATATCGGGACATATATCCATAAACCTTAGTATCATATTACGTGAAAATCATCATGGTTAAGACGTCTAATAGTCGTAATGTCGGATTTGACAAGATAAAGTGTAACACTCGGTTTCATATTTGCCTTGTTGCTTGGGGCTGCGGCCCAATCATCAATTGTCATGGAGTTTAGGGCTTCGGGAAAGGAAGGATTTAGCCCATTTCGGATATTCGGTTTGTGTTTTGGAGCCCAAGGGTATCGGTAAAGGCGTTGGTTCGGGCCTTTTATGAATTTTGGATTTAACTTTGATTGGTTTTCAGGCTATATAAAGTTGATAGAAGCGTAGGTCTTCTCGTTACCTTTCCGTGGATATAAAGATCGCCGAAAATGGATAAAGGACGCAAAAGTTATGACCATTTGATGTTAGAGGGGTTTTGGGCCAAACTGGGTACACATGGCGTACCAAGTGGGAATGCGGGACAGATTGGGAACGCAGTGCGTTCGCTGGTCAGATTCAAAAGCTCATTTTTAGGGTTTGGTCCCTTTATAAGCATCATTATGGACCCAAACCTCTTCCATTCTTCAGCCTCCATCCTCTCTAACCCTAAGAGCGAAACCCTAGCACCCATTTGTGTATTTCTTGAGCTTCATGGTGATTTTTGTGTGTTTTGGTGCTTGAAGAGAAAGAATGAACTTCTTGAAGAGTCAATTCTTGACTTAGAGCTTTTGGATCCAAGCTTTGCTCACCTAGATCTAACTTCTGGAGGTATAAAGTCTCAACCTTGACAACTCTTTCATGTAGATCTAGCTAGTTGGTTTGGGTTATGTTTCTGGTCCCTTTGTGGTGGTTCTTGTGAGTAGATGTTACTCCAGAACCTTTGAGCTTCATATTTGGTCCTTGTTGAGGTTATGGAGTCATAAAGTTTAGATCTTGATAGGTAAAAACCTTCCATGCATGATTTGGTAGTCATTTGATGAAGTTTGGGACTTAGGGTTTTGATTTGGGTCCCATTGAGATATGCTAACTCATAAAGTTGGAAACTTTATGACTTAAGAAGTCCCTTTGAATTAGATCTGGAAGTTTGGACTAAGATCTAAAGGTAAAAGCTTGCATCTTGGTCTCTTTATGGAGTTAGAATGCTTAAAATCATGATTGGGTCCTTTATGGCCATACAAAGGTGCCAAGTTGACAACTTTATGGATTAAGTCACTGATATGAAGCTATTGTGAGGATTTGGACGTTGGACTTAAGGTATTAAGACGTTTGGGGTAATTTTTGGACAATGGCTAGGAACGTTGTGCGTTCATCACGGGAACGCGGCACGTTTGGGAAAAGGGTCCCAATCGGTGGTCTAGCAAACAATGCCATGCGCTCCGCCAGGGAACGCAACACGTTCAGTTCATCAGTGGGCTTTTTGGGCTTTTGGTCATGGACTTGTCTTGTGGTTCAATCTTGTTTCTTTGGGCTATGAATTATCTGTTTGGGCTCTGGTTGGGCCTCAGACTTCGAGTGGACCTTACGTTTGGTTTGGGCCTCGAGTTGTGTTGTTGGGCCATTAATGGGCCTTGGGCCAAGTTGGGTTGGACCCATTAAGGAAAGGGTAAAATGGTCTTTTACCATAGGAGTAGGGACTTATGAGTTGAGGTCGTGGTTAATGGATTATGGCATAATTACTAATTGAGATTTATTTGTTGTTAGTGTGGGATTTCCGGTTCAGTGGCTGAGTGTTATCAGTTTTTAGCGGATCGAGGTGTGTTGCCTTCTGTATGAACGGGTCAAAGGCACCAATGTCGGCTCGTATATTTATGTTAGTATGTTCCGGACTAAGGTCTGATGTCAGGCGGTGCCCAATGTATGCTTATATGATTTCTGGATTTTGGTCTGATGTCGGGCGATGCCCGAGGAATGTTTGTATGCATGATGTCCTCGTCATTCTTGCATGTGTTTGTATTATGATGGGCAATCCACGAGGAATGAATGTATGTTTCCATATTTTGGTTCGATGTCGGGCGGGGCCCGATGAATGTTTATATGTTTATGTTATGTGATTATTTTATGTGTATTTGTTGATATTTTTATATGTATACCGAGCTTTGCTCGATGTCGGGTGGGGCCCGATGCCAGACACTGTCCGATGCCTGGCGAGGCCCGATACCGGACATTGTTCGATGACGGGCGGGGCCCATGAGATGTTTCCATGTGATTATATGTATGGTATGTGGTAGTTAGGGAGCTCACTAAGGTTCGTGCTTACAGTTTTCAATTTTGGTTTCAAGTACTTCCGGTAGCAAAGGGAAGAGCTCGAGATGACTGCATTGCACACAGCACGATGTTTTAGCATGGGATGTTTACTATGATATATTGACATATGTTTTTGATATGGATACTCTGATTTTGATTATTATGAATATATGATTCACGCTTTTGATGGAATGTTTTGATAACTACCATTTATTTAATGGTTAAAAATAAATTTTTTGGGACGTTATTTTATGAGTGCTACATAAAGGTTGATAAACCGTTATAGTATTTGAAGTTATTAATACCGTGTTATTATGAACTAATTAGTAAAATTGATAAATAGTTTATGTGGTGGAACTCTTGATTAGGTAACGAGGGTTGTACACCCTAGTTTTACAACAATGTCCGACTGTAAATTGGACTATCGGCTTATGGAGTTAAGTCGTTTGGTAATAGGTTTAAGGAACTTAGTGATTTGGTAACAAATGGTTACCCAAGTATGTTAGTGGTCATGAAAAGTTCACTATAATATATATGATGAATAAGCTCCTAAGTGTATTGGGACAAGTTCCAAGGAACTTGGTATTTATCCATATAGGTTGGAATAGTGTTTGAGCTAAGAGTTAGCACGAGGCTAGAAGCCAAATCGGAAATTGGTCTTCACTAACTGGTCAGGTGAGTACATATAGATTTTTCCCATTTGGGATATATGGCATATTAGTAATGTTTTTATGAAATATGTTAAAATGATTTGGAAATGTTTTATTGTTAAAAAGGTAATAAGTCCTAGCTAGCGAGTAAATCGACTCGTTATATAATGAGTAAGTTAAAGGTTTTGAAAATCAAATGTTTTTGAATAAACGAACTCTTTTATGAGTAATGGTTAGCTAGATATGATTTATTATACAATCTATTGAAAAGATTTAAAGAACTATATTTACAATTATATTATGTTCAAATGTTTTACTATGCAACGTGATTAGTAAACATGAAACGTCCCAAAAATACAACCCAAAATTTTCATTTTTAAATCATTATTAAAACCAAAATATCATCGCCATAGTATAAAATCATGAACCATGTGTCTCAAAATATCATAATATCTGTCAACATATTAAAATCTCATATCAAATATCATATGCCATTCGATCATCACGAGCCCTTCCCTTTGCTAGTGGAAGTACCTGAAACCAAAACTGAAAACCGTAAGCACGATGCTTAGTGAGCTCCCTCAAACTATCACATACCATACAAATAACATACAACTAGAAGATACAGGCCCTGCCCACCCTCATGAAGAATCAGGCCCCGTCCACGCTCCGCTGTCTAGGAGATTCGGGCCCCGCCCACACTCCACTGTCTAGGAGATTCGGGCCCCACCCACACTCAGCTACTAACATATCACATATAGGGGTCGGCCTTGGTGCCTTTGACCCGTTCCTACAAAAAGGGAACTCACCTCTCCAGACTGACTGCTGAAAACTCGAGTGAGGAATCCTTGTCTGCTGCTCCAGCGACTCTCCGGCTATAAATTCCATAACAACACTTAATCAAAATCTGATAAACCTTCTTAGGGTACCATTTTACCCTTGGTCAAAGTCAACATCTTGGTCAAAGTCAAAGTCAAGGTCAACTCCGAGTCAACCTCAACTCGTCGAGTAATCTCCCAACTCGGCGAGTTCACGAACAACTCAGACACGTGGTCAACTAAGTCAACTCGTCGAGGTCTTCCTGTCATAAGGATTGGGACAACCCACTTCAACTCGTCAAGTCCTTTCCTGGACTCGCCGAGTTCACATATCTGTTTGAGTCATCTTAATATATTAATCCCCTATCTTCTAGATCCAAGGTCCTTGGTTCGTTTGCTCACTGAAATGGCCTTTCTAAGGGTAAAGTTTCTAACTTTACCCGTTCATAACTCTTCTTAAAGGGTTTAGACAAAACCCTAATTCCTTTAGGACATGGATCTTGTCCAAAGAGCATTAGAATCTCTAATCCACGCATGCAAACCTACATCTAGGGTCTAGCTATCAGATGATCAGTAAAAGTCTTGAGCTTGCTTCCATGCATGGCCCTTTTTGGGCTCAAAAGTCCATAAATACTTCTTTAGCACTTGCATGAGGACTCTAAGGGCATAAAGTTTGCATCTTTATGTCCTCACAGCCTCTCAAGGCACTAGATCTGGAAGAGTAACTCACGGGTCAATCCTTACCCACATGTTAGCAAATCTTGGACCAAAAACCCTCAAAAAGAGGTCATAAATAGATCTAAGAAGAGAATGATCAAGTTTGAGGCTTTATTACCAGAAAATTTAGCTAAACGGATGAAACTTCTGGATCTATAGTCTTTCTCTTGAGTCCTCCAACTTCTTCTTCTTCCACAAGCTTCAAAAGGCACAAATAACACTCACAAGTGGCTCACACACTCAAAAATCACTCTAGGGTTTCGTAGCTGAGGGTTTGTGACAAGGAGGCTGCAAATGAGGCTAACGAGTGGGGATTAAGGTGTTTAAATAGGGTGCAAAACCCTGAAATTAGGGTTTCGCCCTGACTGAGCTACTCGCCGAGTCAAGGACTTGACTCGCCGAGTAGACAACTTAAACTCAACGCGTAGTCTGCCTTCTACTCGACGAGTTAGGGCTACCAACTCATCGAGTCCTTCTCTCAAAATGAATAAATAATTAAATTAAATGTGTACCAGCGAACCGGGCATTACAAAATATACATGTACATGAGGATCAATCATTTATGTATGATTAAGTCAATTAAGTAAAAGTAGTAATCATGCATCTTATAGGCGAATTGCATAGTCTTGGAAATGTTTCTAGCTTGCCCAACAGGTACACGTGGGGACCAATGAAATGTTGCATGGGGGTACTCATGGGAACCAATCACGAGATCTGCCTTGATGATATGTTCTCTGGAAATGTCAGTGTATGTGGTCGCTTATGCAACTTAGGAAATGGGTCCCTTATGCAATTGTGCCCAATTTGGGGCGGTCCTTATGGACATTATATTAGAACATGGGTCGCTTATGAGACTGAGCCCAATTTGTGAAGGGGGGGGGGGGGGGTCCTAATGGACATTAGATTTGGCAGATAGCCGAGACTCGAGATGGCCTAAGAAGTTTTGCATAAGTACGGACATGTATAACATGTTTTGCATCATGTTTACAAAGTCATGTCAAATTATATTTTTATCAAATGATTTTGATAATGATTATGTGTCTAAACTATGTAACTCACAAGACTATTTTTGTCTTACGTATGCTTTAAAATGCCATGTATTCCATGTATTGAGATTTAGCCTAGAGAGCTGATTGAAACGAATAACAGAGAGCCAATGATTAGAAACTGGGCATAGCTTCCGAGATGTAAGCAACGTTACAGGTTTACTATGTTTTATTTGTATCAATTGTAATACTCAAAAGAATGTTTTTACAAATGTATTTGTAAATGAAATGTGAAAAAGGTGGGACAATATTTTATAAATGGAACAATTGATAGAAAATGTTTAAAAACCATAACATTTAAATGTATAGAAGATCGGGAGTTATATATATATATATATATATATATATATATATATATATATATATATAATAAATAAATATGTATATGCTTTTCTATTAACCACACTAATTTTAATCTCGAAAAACTGTAACTAAAGATAATTTATTTATTATTTAAATAATTTTTGCTTATGTGACATCCAGTATCGTATAAGACATGACAATAGAATAAATGTTTTTGAATGGAAGAATGATTTAATATATACAACTAGAAAGAAACTTGTAAAAAGAGACAATTACGAAGGAACGACTAAAATGGAGTTTTCTAATCAAGATACTCATTTGATCGTAATATTTTTCTTCCTACTTACATACCTCATATAGAAAAAATCAACACTAGAATAAAATATGCCTCTTTTTTCAGCCTATTCATACCAAACACCATGACATTTTAAACGTTGAATAAGTCGTCTGAATTAAAGTTTCCACACACTCTTATTTAGACTTCAAATTTTATATAGCCTTCATCGAGTTGACCACATCCGAAATCAGTTCGACGAAAGAAAAAGCTATTACATTTCATGTCCTAACTACAATTTCAAGTCCAAGATAAGTGAATAGGAATATATCAAATTTAAAGTTTGTCACCTCTACACATAATCACATAACCACATAATAACATATCATGGTCACCGCCCGCTTCATCTTTCCCCGCGCGACATCGGACATAATCTGGCATCGGGCCCCGCCCGACATCGGACAGAGTTCGGTATCGGGCCCCGCCCGGCGTCATGAAAAGCCCGGTATACTTATAAACATATCAACAAATACACATAAATAATCACATAACATAAACATATAAACATTTCACGGGGCCCGCCCGACATCGGACCAAAATCCGGAAGCATACAAATATTCCTCATGCATTGCCAGCATCGGACCGTAATATGGAAACATACTGTAACATACACATTCTGAAATTGTGTATTGTTATTATTAAAAGTGAATAAAATTGAGTGTTGAGTTCTAACAGATAGTTTTTACTAGAAATGAAGTAAAACTATGTTTAGAATCACTCATAAAATATTGGAAGTCTTATGGGATTCCAATTAATAGCCAAATAATGAAAATTTAGCGAAAATATAAAATTTGAAATAAGTAAAATTTTATTATTGAAAGTTGTAGATAATCTCGTTAGAAACATTTAGGCGAAAACCTCTTCGAAATCCGAGTTATAACGAAGAAGTTATGACCAATCGAAGATCCGCGATAAAACCGACACGACGCCGAATGACGTAAAAAGTGAGTTTTTGATAAAATAATTTTTAGCCTTAGTAATCTAAATGAAAGTTGTAGTATTCGTTAAACCGAGAAGTTCGATAAAAAGAACGCCAAAATCTGACTTCGTATGAGGAAGTTATGATTTTTCGAAGTTTCAGCTTAGCAGTAGACAGCTAAAAACTCGAATTTTAGATCGAGTGATTTTTAGCCGACACAACCTAAACGAGAATTGAAGGTCTTGTCATTTGTAGTACAACGGTAAAAAGTCTGACGAAAACGGATGTCGGATGAAGAAGTTATGAATTTTTACAAGATTTGGCACATTTTTTATTTAATTTTCGCATGAATAGTGTTGATCCACGTGGCGATTTCTTATTGGACCGCAGCCTCGCGTGGAACCCTCTAATTGGTCCGATGTCGTGTCCGCCTCGTTTCCGATTTCGTGACTCGCCCTTGCCTAGATTCGACGCGTGTCGCGATGAGTCGTTCGAAGCAGCTTAATCACCCGGTGACTCCTCGCATCCGAAGATGCCTGTCACGTCCGAACCGAGCCACCTGGAGCCCTCGCATGCGCGCCGCCTGGTCCTCTCGCGAGCTGCCATCTGTCTCACTGACTCACCCCTTCTCGGCCGAACCCTCGTATCTCCTCCCTATAAATACAAGGCCTGCGAGCCTTGCCGAGGAATTTTAGAAAATTGCCAATTTTGGCCCCATTTTCCATATTTTGACATCCCCCGAAGCCCCGGTGTCAATTTTAACACCCGAAACACGCCCCGAAGTGCCGTGAAGCCCGAAAAATTTATCTTTTCGGTTTTGAAGCTCTACCTTTTTAGAGTCCGGTTTTTAGCTAATTCTCCCGGTTTTCAACAAATAAAGCCATATTTGGAGCCGATATGCTGCTCAAATTACTATTTTAACCCCCGATTATTTTAAGGTGAGTTCAATATATAGGAACAATTGTATGTTATGTGTTATATGTGCTATGTGCTTTTCAGTGTTATTATTCTGAGTTATTTTCCAGTGTTATTTTTATTCGCTATTTTTAATAGCAAAGTTATACCTTTGACCATGTGATCAGTGAAAGGACTTAGATTCACGGCGGTACTGGTATGTAGCCTCTGGCCATGTAGAACATGTCTCGTAAGAGAATGACTTCTATTCTATGGCATTGGCAGAAGGTTAGATAGGAATGCTATGTAGCCTCTGACCATGTAGAGCATGACTCCGTAAGAGAATGAATTATATTCTATGGTATTGGCAAATGGTTAGACAGGGCTATAAGCCTGAAATCTACCAAAATGTTAATCAGAAATTATATGTCTTCTGTGCCATTTGGGCCAAAGCTTTATTGATGCATATCAAGTATTGAAATCATTATGTCTCATTGATCGTAAATCATTGAATCAAATCTTGAGTTGATATTGAAAGCCTGACATATGATACGCATATGCTATTGTTGTTCTTGTTCCCTTTTGCTTCTGTCATATTGGTATATATAAGGCATAAGATTATATTGTATCTATTTATTGAATTCACTAAACGTTATCGCTTATCCCTCTCAATATTTAACAATTGCAGGTGATGAGTATCCAATATAGTTTTATATTGCTGAAAGCTTTAGAATAGTTAATACTATTTCTATGTATTTTAATGTTCATGTATGTATATGAATAGTAGATTCCTGGGTAGATATGAAATGTAATAAAACTAAGTCGGTTTGTATCCAATCTTTTGTAATCACTTTATCAATATAAAATATTGTTTTATAAATATGCATGTAGCATGTTTTGAGGAAGTAAATTAAGAATAATGTTGGAATAGTATGAAAGTTTGGGTCTTTCATAAATACGAAAGTTGGGGTCTTTCACATACAATACAGACACATGCAAGAATCACGATGAAATCAAGCATACAAACAATCCTCGGGCACTGCCCGTCATCGGATCGGAATCCGGAAACATATAAACCTACATCGGGCACTGTCCGACATCGGACCTTGGTCCGGAACATACTAGCATACATATATAGGCCGACATTGGTGCCTTCGACCTATTCATACATAAGGAAAACTCACCTCGCAAAGCTGAATGCAGAATCTCACGGTAAGGAATCTCTAACGGCTGCTGCGACGAGTCCCCGAGCTATCATTACCACAACAACACTTAGTCAAAAACTAATAGTCCTTCTTAGGTTAAAATGACCATTTTACCCCTGATCTAATTTGGTCTGTGTCTAAGGCCCAAAACCATAACATGAATGGACCAAATCTAGACAGCCTGTCCAAGCCCACTAGTGGCCCACAAATGGTCCAATTTTCTAAATTGGGCCCAACTCCTTAAATGGGCCTTCTCTTAAGCCCAACATATTCTTAGCCCAAACTAACTGATTTTTGATGGCCCACTATGGCCCAAAATAGCAAGTCCATGAAACAGCCCAACTCGAGGCCTAAATGACAAAAACCCAAATCCAGTGAGTATGTGAGGCGTACTCCTCTGTACGCTAAGCGTACATGCTGCATGGCGTGTACGGTGCGCATACGATCTTGTACGCCCAACTTGATACCCCGTTAGGCAATAAGATCCAAAAAGGCTTAATCCCTTAAGACCTTAAGCTCCAAACACATATTTGAGTCCAATAAAGTGTCTTAACCAATAAATTAGATTACTTGGTGGCTTGCGAACCCCCAAATGGACCCAAACTTGAAATATGGCAACCTACTTACATAGAAATGACTAATACTCATGCATGGCCACATTAAGACCTTTAAGGTGGTAACTTTTTTATCTTTAGGACTCAAATAGCACTAAGGGTGGCAACCTTAAGCCTAAAAATGGATTTGGAATCATAAATTTCCATTCTTGGGACCAAAAACGTACAAAACCCCATTACAAGAGATCTAAGCATTCATCGGGCAAGTTTTGAGCTTTTTACCTCAAATGAGTGCTAAATGGTGATGATGTCTCAGATCTCTAAGCTCAAGCTACACTAGTTCTTCTTCACCAACTTCTTCTTTCTCCTTCCAAGTTCCAAACGACCAAAATGGGCTTCACAAGATCAAAATCACACAAAGATGAAGAAGGTCAGGTTTCTAGGGTTTCTGAGTCAAGGAGGCTAGGGTTTAGGACACAATGAGGTATTTATATGGCTTAAACCCTAAAAATTAGGGTTTTGAGTCTGCTCACGTATGCTGCGCGTACGCATATCAACCCCCCGTATTCAATGTTGCCACTACGCCAAGCTTACGCCCAGCGTACGTCTTCAGACAGCCCAAATATATAACGAACCATTCACTAATGGTCCATCTCAAACCTCAAGTCACGGGTGTTACAATTCTCCCCCACTTGAATCAGACTTCGTCTTTGAAGTCTGCTACCTTAAACAACACCGGATAGTGCTCATCCATCTCCTCCTCGGGCTCTTAAGTCCACTCGGACCCCTTGCGGTGCAGCCACTACACCTTTACCAACTCCACCCTCTTGTTCCTCATCTCCTTCCTCTTCCTGGCGAGAATGGCTACTGGTCTGTCGATGTAGTTTAGGCTGTCATCCACCTGAATATCCTTTAAAGGCACAACTCGAAGTCATCCATTAAGCACTACTGCAGCTAGGAGACATGAAAAGTGATGTGGATCTGGCTAACCTCTGCTGGAAGATCCAAACGATAAGTAACTCGGCCCACCCATGCCAAAACCCTGAACGAACCGATGTACCTAGGGCCCAGCTTGCCCCGCTTCCTGAACTGGGTGACACCTTTCCAAGGTGACACCTTCAGGACGACCATATCCCCTACCCGAAAATCTAGGTCTTAACAGCACTTGTCAGCATAGCTTTTCTGCCGACTCTGAGCAATTTAGAGCTTGCTCCGGACCTGCTGGATCTTCTCTGTGGTCTTGAGTACCACCTCAGTACTCTAATTGACCCTCTGACCAGCCTTGCCCCAACAGATTGGGGTCCTACATTTCCTCCCGTAGAGCATCTCGAAGGGAGGTCAATCTATTCTAGTGTGGTAATTGTTGTTATACGAAAATTCCGCTAACGGAAGATACGTATCCCAACTGCCTCCAAAATCTAATATGCATGTGCGTAGCATATCCTCTAGATCTTGAATCGTCCTCTCAGTCTGCCCATCCTTCTGAGCGTGAAAAGGTGTACTAAATTGAGGACGATTACCCATCTCTTCATGAAACCGCTTCCAAAATCTGGAAGTGAAACGAACATCTCGGTCTAACACAACCGAAACTGGCACTCCATGACGTGCCACTACCTCGCGTACATAGATCTCAGTTAGTTTCTTAGCCGATATACTCTCCTGGATTGGGATGAAATGATCACTATTGGTCAACCGATCCACGATGACCCAAATCGCATCCACTCCACGTGCAGTCCTAGGAAACTTCGTGATGAAATCCTTAGTGATGTCTTCCCATTTCCACATGGGAATCTCCAACAACTGCATTTTGACGTGTGGTCACTGGTGCTCGGCCTTGACCTTCCTGCAAGTCAAGCACCACTCCACATACCAAGCTATGTCCCGCTTCATGCAAGGCCACCAAGAATCTCGACTTGTGAGCCTCATCCATTAGAACCTGGCATAAACTGCCCCAGTAAGGAACCCAAGCCCTCCGATGTAGGGTCAACAACCCACGACTGTCATAATCAAATGATGCCACGTGACCTATGATCTGCTCACACTTCCGACGCTCTTCCTTCATACCCTTGACTTGAGCCTCCCGAATCTATTCCAACAATGGAGTAATCACTGTCATCCTCAGGCATATATCCCGAATTGGAGCCGCTACCGCCTTGCGGCTGAGAGCATCAGCCACCACATTGACCTTCCCTGGGTGATAAAGGATCTCACAATCATTATCCTTCACCACATCCAACCAACGACGTTGCCTCATGTTCAGATTCAGCTGGTTCATCAGATACCTCAAGCTCTTGTGGTCCATGTAAATGGTACAATGAACCCCATAGAGGTAGTGTCGCTAAATCTTGAAGGCGAAAACCATAGCACCCAGCTCCAGATCATGTGTCAGATAGTTCGCCTCATGAGGCTTCAACTGCCTCGACACGTATGCAATCATGCGACCCCGCCGCATCAGCACTGCACTCATGCACGTAATCGAAGCGTCATAGCAAACCACGAAATCGTCGACGCCCTCCGGCGACGTTAGAATCAGTGCCTCGCACAACCATTGTTTGAGAGTCTCGAAAGCTGCCTGCTGCTTAGGCCCACATCGAAATGTCACCGACTTCTTGGTCAGTTGGGCCAATGGAAAAACAATCTTGGAGAAATCCTGGATGAATCTCCGATAGTAACCCACCAAACAAAGAAAGCTCTGAATCTTTGATGGAAACCTTAGAACCTCCCACTGCATCACGGCCTCTACCTTTGCCGAATCAAATAGAATACCCTTTTGGTTGACAAGGTTCCCCAAAAACTACACCTCGCACAACCATAACTCACACTTGGAGAACTTTGCGAAAACTCTCTCCCTCCTCAGTGTCTCCAGCACCTCCCTCAAGTGCTCCTCATGTTGCTCCTGAGTCTTTGAGTAAACCAAGATATCATCAATAAAGACTATCACAGACCGGTCCAACATCGGTCTGCACACGCGGTTCATGAGATTCATGAACGCGGCAGGAGCATTGGTGAGCCCAAAAGACATCACCACGAACTCATATTGACCATAGTGAGTCTGAAAGGCTGTCTTCTGCACATCATCGTCCCTAACTCGCATCTGGTGATAACTTGATCGTAGATCACTCTTGGAGAACCAATATGCACCCTAAAGCTGGTCGAATAAGTCATCAATCTTCGAGAGGGGATAACGGTTATTCACCGTTACCTTATTCAGCTCCCGGTAATCTATACACATCCGATGAGACCCGTCCTTCTTGTTTACAAACAGGATCAGGTCTCCATATGGCGAACTGCTCGACATGATAAATCCCTTGTCTAACAGCTCCTACAGTTGTGTAGACAACTCCTGCATCTCGGGAGGAGCCAATTGATATGGTGCCTTGGCTATCGGAGCCGCACCAGGAACTAGGTCAATCCTGAACTGTACCTGCCTCTCCGGAGGTACCCCGGGAAAATCCTTTGGGAACACGTCCGAGTACTCCCGTATGATCGGTACATCTCTCATGCTCACTTTACCCTTATCCCGGGTATCCATGACATAGGCGACATAACCTGCACATCCCTGTTGTAGGTAGTGTCTCACCCTCGAGGCTAAACACAAAGTCGGTCCACAGTGCGGCCTCCCGCCCTGAATCACCAAGCCTCCCCCACTTGGGGCCCGAACTCATACAAGTTGTTGCTCGCAATCGATCACTATCCCATTGGGGCTCAACTAGTCCATACCCACGATATGTTGGATTTGGTGTCTAAGCCCATAACTATAATTGGTATGTACTTGACCTGATTGTAGCATGGTCCTTTTTGGGTTGCCTTCACCAGTGCAATTTGATAGGATGGATTTTGAGAATAAGGATATTTATGGTTTATTAATATATTACAAGTATAATATATTAATATGAAATCATATTAATTAATTAGTATTGATCAAGAATTAATTTGGAATTATTTTTTGGTCAAAAGATACTAATTAAATATATGGAGATTGATTATGTAAATCAATGATTCTTGTAGTATGGGCTAATAATCCATGATTATGTAGATGGGGTGAACTAATCCATGGATAGTCCATTGAGTTTAAATCCATGGAGCATGAGAATGTGGAAAGTCATGGGTAATTAGGGTTTACAAAGTGTAACCCTAGCATGTGCAACACTATAAACAAGCCCCTCCTAGAGCCAAAATCGGTTGCCACTTACTTTCCAAGAAGGTAAAGTTGATTTTGTGCTAGTAACCTATTCTCTCAAGCCTTCTCTTGCATATTGGTATTGTGAACCAATAGAGGCATCACACTTGAGGTGCTCAAGCTTTCAAAGGTCAAGAACTACAAGTCCTTCATAAAGATATGTCACCAAACTAGTTGTATCATTCAATTGTTCAAATGTATGCTAGTTAGGACAATGCTTTGGAAAATGAAAATATGCATGTATAATTAGAGAAAACATATATCCAAAGCATTTAGGGTTGCATGTGAACCATAGGAGTGCTATAGTGCTAAAACTCAATAGTGATATCAGAGCCTAGGATTGTTTTCCATTATATTTGATGCTTACTAGTTTTTTCAAAGCTGAAAAAGTCAAAATTTTTGCCTTTGACTGGCCAACTCGCCGAGTCCACTCAGTAAAAGAGCAACTCTACGAGTTCAGTTCATGCACTCGACGAGTTGAAGGCTCAGTTGGCAGATTTTAGAGTTTCTTAGTCTGGATTGGATTGGGAACACTACCACAAACTTTTTTGGTTCATTAAAAATGGTTTTTTCTAATATGGTAGTGCTAGTACTCATCCAACCACAAGATAATTGTCAAAAGTTTTGAGAAAATTGTTGTCTTATATGATAAACAAAATTGCTTTTAAATTGTTGACTTAGAATTATCTTGTTTGTGAGTTTAATTAGATCATCCATGAATTATGTGATAATTTTAGTTGTTAGAAAATGATCTAAATGAATTTTAATGACCTCCATAACTTGTCCTCAAGTTATGGAAAATGAAAGGTCTCTTCATAAAAACCCGATTAAACTCATAAGTTATGAATCTGAAGAGTTTTGACAAGTTTCAAAACTTGCCCTCAAGTTTTGGAATTTGTAAAGTCTCACTAATGAAACTTTAATTCCAAACCCTAGAGTTTTAAAAGTTAAAATTCAACCCTTATACTCTATAATATTATAAGTTCAATATATATATATATATATATATATATATATATATATATATATAACAAGTCGGTCTAACCGTTAGTAGGCCTCATTCACGAAGCCGTCTATAAGGGAGGTCTAAGGTTACTGCCTATAAAATGGTGGTTTAATGGGTGTCCACTCTCACCCACCGCTTCCTTGATTGGTGGAGGGTCATTAGCCAAACGGGTAGGATAGGAAATTAATTCTCCCTCATTAAAATTATAATGATAAAAATAAAGTAACTAAACTTTTATTAAATTCCCAATCCTAGTTATTTTAGGAAAAATGTGAAAATCGTCCTAATCCATTAAATTACACTTTGCACCTTGTTAAGTCGTTAGTGGAGCATGTGTGGTTAACCGGCACACTAATATGGGACTAACAATGTGTGGAAAAGGGTAACTTGATGTTAATCATAGATCAATGGAGCATGTGTGGTTAACCGTCACATTGATTAGGTGATCTGTAACATTGGGTGTACCAAGTTAATTTGCATGGTTATTCATACCTTGTTTGTGATCCTCGACATCTCATTCACAAACTTGAAGGGATCAATCGAGATTTAAACATGCTATTGAAAGGTTCAATAAATCTCAAAGGATCTAGGAATTTCAAATCCAATTAAAACTTATTAAACTATTTTGTTTTTCATGGTGGAAATTGGTAAATCGTTATTTACCTACCTTCAAATATTTTACAATTGGATTACGACATCTCTTTTCGCAATTGTGGAATATTGTGTTGGGGCCTAGCCTTAATATTTCATTTGGGTGTAATATTAAAGATAATCATTTAACGTAAACTTTGTTCTTCTTCCTGTTCAGATGTCTATCCCAAACAATGCTTCCACACCAATCCCTTCAGGCTCTTTCTCCCTCATGAACCTATGTGGGAGGGTCATTTTCGATGGTTCGAACTTCAATTATTGGATTCGAAACATCCGAATGGATATCCGTTATGAGGACAAAGAATATGTCCTAGACAAAGAGCTAAAGGAGATTGATGTCACCACTGCTACTCCTGAACAAATCGTTGAACATACTACTCATGAGAGGGATGCGACAAAGGTGTTGTGCCTAATGATTGCTACCATGACTACTAAGTTGTAGAAGTCCTATAAGGACTACTATCCTTTTGAAATGTATCAAGACTTGATGGAAAGATACCATCAAAGTGCTTAGCAGGAGGTATGAGATCATTGCCTCCATGATCACAACCAAAATGAAGGATGGTGAACCCATCACGGCCCACTTGCAAAAGATGCAGAGATTTGTGGATGGCTTGCTTAAATTGAATGTCAATTTTGATGAAGAGTTTGCCATATATATTATTCTACACTATTTACCTTCTTTTTATGATGAGTTTCGTATGACCTATCATATGAACAGGGAGGATGTCACTCTTAGCAAGCTTCAAGGCCTTCTAAGTACTGCGGAAAGTAACCTGAAAGGCAAGTCGGTTGTGTCTACTCCTACTACTACTTTTTCCCCTGTTCTGGCAATCAGACATGGGAAGGGAAAGAAAAGAAAGGCTCCCTACAAAAGCCACAAAGGAAAGTCTCTTGTTGGATCCTCTTCAAGTGGCACCAAAGTTGGTTCTGCTAATCCCTCCTCTAATCCGAAGGATGCAGAGTGCATCCACTGCCATGAAAAAGGGCACTGGATACGAAGCTGCCCCAAGTATTTGCAGGACATAAAGGATGGCAAGAGCAAGCCCTCCTTTGCAGGTATTTATACTATTCAATCTAATAACTCATCACATGCTAATTCTTGGGTCCTTGACACAGGTTGTGGATTTCACATTTGTGCTGGATTAAAAAGAAGTAGGGATGTGGAGCACAGGAAGATAAACTTAATAATGGGTAATAGGAAAGTGTTGATTTGTGGGGCTTACCTGAGGTGTACGCTTAGTGTACTCGTCAGCGTGCATGTGACGCGGAGGCCACCTAGTACGTTGGGCGTACCTGTGAGTATGCTAGGCGTACTAGGCCCATAATGCAACCCTAATTTGGGGTGAGTCCCCTATATAAAGGATATGATGGCCTCATTTCTAGCCACCATTCCCAGAGAGAAAACCTTAAGAGTTCCCTAACCCTCGTTCTAAAGCTTTTGTGTGTGTGTGTGTTTGAGCCTTGAGAGTGTTTGTGTGATTTTGAAGAGGAGAGAAGGCTTTGAAGAAGGAGGAGTTGGAGTCCAAGATTCTAAATCCGAGAAAATGAGCTCTGAAGGCCTTGATCTACCCCTTTCCAGTGTATATTGTGACATAGAGTCATAAACATCCCATCTTGGACGTTAAGAGTGTGCCATGCATGAGATGTGAGCTTCTTAAGGAAAGGGGGTTGTGTTTTTTTAGTGTTGGTGACCTTTTCAGCCATGCAAAGGCTTAAAGTCACCGAATTTATGGATTAAGGGACTTTAGAGTGTCCAGATCTGAAATATGAGTCCATGTCTTAACTGATTAAGACCAAAAACATGAGGACTGTAAAACTGGGGCGTACGCTGGGCATAACCCCAAGTACGCGCAACGTACTAGTCAGCATCCCCGATTCTATGTAGCAGCCGAGTACGCCCAACGTAGGGAGGTGGTACGTGGAGCGTACTCCCTGCTATTGACTTTCATTGACTTTTAGGGTTTGGTCAAGACTAAGGACTATTAAGCTTGTGGAGGGGTAAAATGGTACTTTACCCTTCTGTGAGTGGTAGAAGGGTTAGTCTAGCTTCTTGAGGGCCAATATTAATTAGGGATGATTATTATGTGTTAGGCGGAGGCTAGACCGGGAGGTAGAGTTCGAGATCCCGAGTATAAGATTTTCATTCACCAGCTTAAGTCTTCTCACTATACTTACCTTGAGTGGTATCTTATGTGTGACCAGTGGGTCTTATATGCATGTGCTTAGTATTGAGATATCCGGCTATTTGTATTGTGATATGTTTACTGTGTATTATTTTGAGTTGCTGAATCAAGGGACCAGGGGGTCCACCTGAGTTGTGGGACCAGAGGGCCCCACTGAGACACATTTACCAGAGGGTCCTTCAGAGTTATAGCCTCGAGTGGCTAATGTTTGATATGTGGTATTTTGGGAAACTCACTAAGCTTTATGCTTACCATGTTATGTATTATGTGTTTCAGGTAGTTCTGAGGATCGCGGCAAGGCACCAGCATGATTGTACACACTGGCGAAAGATTGTCTTTATGATTCTGGGATTTGTGTTTTATTTGTTGACACTTGAGACATATGTGATTTGAGAACCATGAAATGAGTTATATTATGTTTTAACATGAGAAAAATTGTTTTGAAAATTTATGTCGTTACAGTGTGGACCATTCAAAACCACCACAAGGGATGCTAATCGCTTCTAAGTGAATTTTACTGATGATTACAACAGATATGGCTATATCTACTTAATCAAGCATAAGTCAGAAACTTTTGAAAAGCTCAAGGAGTTTAAGCAAGAAGTGGAGAATCAATTGGACATGAAGATAAAGATGCTACAATTTGATCGAGGAGGAGAGTATCTTAGTATCGAGTTCCTTGACTTGCTTGAGGAATGTGGGATTCTTTCACAATTGATGCCATCTAGGACACCACAGTTTAATGGTGTGGCTGAGAGGCGCAATAGAACCTTGATAGACATGGTTCATTCCATGATGATTCGAGCTTCGTTACCTATCTCATTCTGTGGGTATGCCTTAGAGATTGCCACCTATATCCTTAATCTAGTCCCTACTAAAAAGGTTTCCAAAACACCTCATGAGATGTGGACAGGGAAGGTTCCCTCGTTAGACCGCATCAAAGTTTGGGGTTGCAACGCTTTTGTGAGACGCGAGACTCACGTCAATCTCAAACCTCAGAGTGAGCGATGTATTTTCATCAGCTACCCGTAAAAGTCCTTTGGATATCTCTTCTATAGACCGAGTGACAATGTTGACTTCATCGCGAGGAGATGAGTCTTTCGTGAGGGAAAACTCATATGCCAAGGGGACAGTGGGAGGCAAATTGACCTTGAAGAGCTTCAGGAGTCAAGCAGTGAAGGAACCTCAAAAACTAGCAATCAACCTGAGGAGGAAACTCCAGCTGAGCCAACTGATGAGTACGTACCTCTGAGACGTTCCAGTAGAGTTAGAGTTCCACATGTGTTTTATGGTTTCCATATTACTGTAGAAGGTGATACATTTATAAGTGATAGCACACTGGCAAACCTGGATGAACCTAACAACTACAAGGAAGCCATGGCAGGCCCTGAGTCTGCTAAATGGAAAGAGGCTATAGACAACGAGATTCAGTCCATGTATGACAATCAAGTTTGGAACTTGGTTGACAATGTACCGGGTCGTAAGACAGTCGGGTTCAAATGGATCTTCAAGAAGAAGACCGACATGGATTGGAAAGTACACACATATAAGGCACGAATGGTTGCAAAGGGATTTACTCAAACTCATGGAGTTGACTATGATGAGACCTTCTCACCAATAGCAAAGATTAAATCTATAAGGGTTATGCTATCCATAGCTGCATTTCATGAATATAAAGTATGGCAAATGGATGTCAAAACCGCTTTCCTTAATGGAAAGTTGGTTGAAGATGTTTACATGAGTCAGCCAGAGGGTTTTGTCAATGCAAAGTACCCTAATAGAGTGTGTAAGCTTGAGAAATCCATATATGGATTAAAACAAGAATCTCACAGATGGAATATTCGTTTTGATGAAAAAGTAAAAGAGTTTGGATTTTCGAGAAGCTAGGATGAGTCATGTGTGTATGTCAAAGTTAGTGGGAGTATAGTAAGCTTTCTTGTGTTGTATGTAGATGTGTTACTACTCATAGGAAATGACATCCCAACCTTGCAGGAGGTTAAGTCCTGGCTTGGGAAGTGTTTTGCTATGAAGGACCTTGAGGAAGCTGCTTACATCCTAGGAATAAGGATATTGAGAGACAGGAGTAAAAGACTAATAGGACTTAGTTAAAGTTCCTACTCGGGCAAGGTGATGAAGCGTTTCAGCATGGAAAACTCCAAAAAAGGTAACTTACCTATCCTAAGCAATACCAAACTGAGTAAGACTCAGAGTCCGAGTACAGAGGCTGAGATAGCAGAAATGAGTCGAATACCATATGCTTCCACAATTGGCTCAATCATGTATGCTATGACTTGTACTCGCCCTGATGTGGCCTTTGCTTTGAGCATGGTCAGCAGATTGGACTACGGTTAAGAACATTCTCAAGTACCTGTGGAGGACTAAGGACTGGGTCCTTACCATTGGTGGGAGTGATGACTTGAGAGTGACAGGGTATAGTGATGTCGTTTTTCAAACCGAGAGAGAGAATTTCCTCTCTCTGTCAGGCTAGGTGTTTATCCTGAATGGAGGAGCAGTGACATGGAAAAGTTCCAAGCAGGAGACTGTAACTGATTCAACATGCGAATCAGAGTACATTGCAGCAAGCGAAGAATCAAAGGAGGCTATACGGTTGAAAAATTTCATCGAAGACCTTGGATTCATTCCATCCATAAAGGAGCCTATGGAGATTTTCTGCGATAACGAAGGGGCAGTTGCCTTAACCAAGGAACCGAGAGATCATGGTAGATCTACACATATCGATAGAAAATACCACTTCATAATACATCAAGTAGAAGAATGACACCTCATGGTAAAAGGGATATCGTCAGAGGACAACCCAGCAGATCCTCTTACAAAGGGACTGACTGGGGTTAAGCACTTGCAGCATGCAAGGTCCATTGGGCCAACGGACGATATTAGTTTTAGTGGTTAGATAAATAGAAACTTGTAATGGTTAAATTGTAATTGACATTTGATGATTAAATAAAAGTGTTTAATTTATAAGTAAAGTTACTGTCTTGTGCCAATTATTTACTATTGTTTCACTTTGCATGTTTTGAATTCCAAAATAATAAGATTTATTCAAACTATCCACAGTCGATCATATGTTGGAAGTAAGTATGAAAGAAGACTGTCATGAGTTGGATTGTAGATTGTCTAAGGTGTTAGGCATAGCAAAAGTTTGCTACACCATTCATGAGTACTCCTGAAATAAGATTTGAGTGTTGGATTTAACCTGTGCTCACCTGAATTACTTCATGGAATTTATCACGAGTAATTGTAATACGATAATATCATATAGTTTTCAAACCAAGATATATGAGTTTTTTACTACGAGTTGGTTGTGCATTGATGGCACGAAAACACATCAGTAACTTGATGTTATAAAACATGTCATTATGCATGATTTGATGAGTAGTTAGTATAAGCATATAATGTTGAAGTTTATATGTTCCTTTTATCCTAAGAGGATTAAAAACAATATCTCTGGCCCCTCGATGATTCTGTTTTGACTATGTGTCGGGCCCAGTCATAACCAAATTGAGGTTAAATCCATGGAGGTTAAATCCATGGAGCATGAGAATGTGGAAATTCATGGGTAATTAGGGTTTACAAAGTGTAACCCTAGCATGTACAACACTATAAATAAGCCCCTCCTAGAGCCAAAATCGGTTGCCACTTACTTTCCAAGAGGGTGAAATTGATTTTGTGCTAGTAACCTATTCTCTCAAGCCTTCTCTTACATATTGGTGTTTGTGAACAATAAGAGGCATCACACTTGAGGTTCTCAAGCTTTCAAAGGTCAAGAACTACAAGTCCTTCATAAAGGTATGTCACCAAACTAGTTGTATCATTCAATTGTTCAAATGTACGCTAGTTAGGATAATGCTTTGGAAAATAAAAATACATATGTATAATTAGAGAAAACATAGATCCAAAGCATTTAGGGTTGCATGTGCACCATAGGAGTGTTATAGTACTAAAACCCAACACCATAACCTTATTCCATCGTAGGGGAATGGGAATTAAATCCACAGAAAACTGTTCATCAAAAAACTGCAGTGTACATCCCCGATGAACCCTCTCAACCCGAACGGTCCTATCATCTGCTATCTCTACATCAAGTGGATAGTTCAGCTCTCTTGGAGCTCCCACAAACCGCTTACTAAGTGCGAGCGACACAAAAGACCGGGTAGCCCCCAAATCAAATAATACCATAGCAGATATATTGTTCACAAGGAACAATCCTATAATGAAATACATAAACATAAGTAATAAATCAATATAAATAAAGAGATAAGATAAGATACATACCCGTCACAGCATCGGGAGCTGCACGTGCCTCCTCTGTCGTCAGTTGGAAGGCTCTGTTCTTCCCTGCAGGCGCCTCTGTCCGGCCCTGACGGTCGTCGGTAATCCTCAACGTAGCAGGAGCGGATGCCGCCACCTGTCCTGCTGTCGCTTAACTTGGACAGTTGGACCTCTTATAGCACCTTTGATTGCACTGAAAGCAAATCAGATCAGATATTGTCGTGGTGGTGGTGGTGGTGGCAGTACAGTCCCTACTGACATGACCAGTTCGGCTGCACTTAAAGCAGCCCGAACTACCCACCCCTCACGCCCCTTCGTGCATCTTTCCGCACTTGCCACAACGGCTGCGGCCCTGCTGTCCCCTCGATATGTGATCTGATAACTTGGGATTTTTTTTCCCGAACTCCCTATCTGAACCCCCTCTGGGTTCCTCTTCTTCTCCATCTCCAAATCCATCTCCCTTTCCCGAGCCATCGCTATCATATCCTGCAGCGTCTTGCAGTTGGATCGGATCACAAACTGGCGGATATCACTCTGCAGCATCTCATGGTATCGGGCCTTTTTAATCTCCTCATTCGCCACATAATGTGGAACAAGAAGGGCCCTCTCCCTGAACATGGTGGTGATCTCAGTCACCGTCTCAGTAATCTGCTGGAGATCCTGGAACTCCCTCGCAAGTTGTTGCACCTCAATAATAGGTGTAAACTCGGCCCTGAACCTGGCCGTGAAATCACTCCAGGTCATCGCATCAAGAGCGGAATCATCTGCAATGGCATGTACAACCACCTCCCACCAATCACGCGCCATGTCCTTTAGAAGGCATGAAGCAAGTTGGACCTTGTCCCCCTCCGGACAACGACTGGTGCGAAAGGCATTGGCGACATCAGCCAACCACCTATTGCTAGCAATGGGCTCCCGATCCTCATGATAGTCTGGAGCTCCACAAGCTCGGAACTCCCTGAATGTCATCGTGCGCACCCCTATCAAGGCCGCCATCTCGGTGCAGAATGAACCCAACCTCTCATCAAGAATCTACAGAATACCCTCCTTGACCATACCGAAGATCACAGGAGTTTGGTCTAATAAACTGCGCCTGATCTCAGATGAAATGAACTCCATCATCTGATCATCGAGTTGTCCGGCTCTAGAGCCCCAACCTGATCCCTCACCAGCGCCAGAGCTGCCAATTGGTCTAGTGCGTAACGTCACCATACTAAAAATACACCATAACAAACACCAGGATATTCATCATAAATCAAGGGATCACACACACTACAAGTTCCCTAGATTCATCATAGCTCTTCTTGACTCGAGTACGGATCCTATGCTTTCAGTAGTACGGGCCCATACTACCATCCACATATATCCATACTTTTCTCAAGAGTTGCCTTGACTCCACCAAGTCCCTTCTACTACTGTTGCTCTTTGTGCTAATATCATCCTAGGCTTGCCCTAGGGTAACCCCTGGCCCACTCTTCGCCATCAGCTGCATAAGAAGTCCCTACTATCTCCCCCTAACTAGCTCGCGAATACCATTACATATCACTAAGACCAGATAATTCTTCGAATGAGAGGTCCTACCCTACAACGGTTAGACTCAAACGAGAGTCGCGAAGTAGAGCTAAACCTAACCTTCATAATTTATTTAGTCCTCGTAATATGTAACTTAACATATTTGTTTACTAGTTAATTAAAGATAAATAGAACTTCTAAAAGCATGAAGCAAGCAACATTTGAGCATTGAGTAATCAAAACCAAACATATCCTAATCAGGCCATCATATTACTGACTAATCAATACTAGCATGCAGTTCATTAAGCTCATACAACAGGCATATAAGGCATCCTTCCTAGATCCTTAGCCCTAATCTAGCATGCAATTATCATACACATATAACAGGCATACAAGGCATTCTTCCTAGATCCTTAGCCCTAATCTAGCATGCAATTCTCAAAATCATATCATATCATAACAAACATGTGTGGGTAATTTGGGAGAACTTACTTGAGTTCGGATGATTGCATTCACTATACCCTTTTCTCTTTTAAAAATCCTTTTTATGAAAATGTTTTTTTTTTAATTTTATACCAAGTCCTCAGTTTGAGTTCAGACACACCCTGAGACTCTGCCCGAATCCCTCAAACCAAGACTCTGATACCAACTTGAAATATCCCAAATATCATGACCAAAAATATCGTTTCAAATCATTAAATAAAACCATAGTTATCAAAACACTTCATAGAAAACATAAGTCAAACCATCTCAAAAACATTATTATCAGAGTTTCCAAATGAAAACATCATAGTAATCATCCCAGGCTAAACATAATGGTGTGTGCACTACAGTCATCCCGAGCTCTTCTATTTGCTACCAGAAGTACCTAAAACAAAAACTGAAAACTATAAGCACGAAGCTTAGTGAGTCTCCCCAAACTACCACATACCATACACATAATCACATAAACACATATAAACATTCCTTGTGCCTAGCCCGACATCGGACCGAAACCCGAAAGCATACAAATATTCCTCGGGCATTGTCGGCATCGTACCGTTATCCGGAAATATACAATACAGACATATGCAAGAATCACGAAGACATAAAGCATTCAAACATTCCTTGGGCACCACCCGACATCAAATCGGAATCCGGAAACATATAAACCTACATCGGGCATTGCCCGTCATTGTACCTTGTTCCGGAACATACTATCATACATATATAGGCCAACATTGGTGCCTTCGCCCCATTCATACAGAAGGAAAACTCACCTCGCAAAGTTGAATGCAGAATCTCACGGTAAGGAATCTCTAACGGCTGCTCCGACGACTCCCCGAGCTATCATTACCTCAACAACACTTAGTCAAAAACTAATAACCCTTCCTATGGTAAAATGACCATTTTACCCCTGATCTAACTTGTTCCATGTCTAAGGCTCAAAACCATAACATGAAAGGCCCAAATTTAGATAGCATTTCCAAGCCCACTAGTGCCCCACCAATGGCCCAATTTTCTAAATTGAGCCCAGCTCCTCGAATGGGCCTTCTCTTAACCCAACATATTCTTAGCCCAAACAAACTAATTTTTGATGGCCCACTATGGCCCAAAATAGCAAAGTCCATGAAACAGCCCAACCCGAGGCCCAAATGATGAAAACCCAAATCCAGTTAGTACGCGAGGCGTACTCCTCTTTATGCTAAGCGTACAGGCTGCTTGGCATATACGGTGCGCATACGGGCTTGTACGCCTAACTTATTACCCTGTTAGGCAATAAGATCCAAAAAGGCTTAATCCCTTAAGACCTTAAGCTCCAAACACATATATGAGTCCAATAAAGTGTCTTAACCAATAAAGTCGATTACTTGGTGGCTTGCAAACCCCCAAATGGACCCAAACTTGAAATATAGCAACCTACTTCCACAGAAATGACTAATACTCATGCATGGCCACATTAAGACCTTCAAGGTGGTAACTTTTCTGTCTTTGGGACTCAAATAGCACTAAGGGTGGCAACCCTAAGCCTAAAAATGGTTTTGGAATCATAAAGTTCCATTCTTGGGACCAAAAAGGTCTAAAACCCCATTACAAGAGATCTAAGCATTCATCAGGAAAGTTTTGAGCTTTTTACCTCAAATGAGTACTAAATGGTGATGACGTCTCAGATCTCTAAGCTCAAGCTACACCAATTCTTCTTCACCGACTTCTTATTTCTCCTTCCAAGCTCCAAACCACCAAAATGGGCTTAACAAGATCAAAATCACACAAAGATGAAGAAGGTCAGGTTTCTAGGGTTTCTGAGTCAAGGAGGCTGGTAAGGAGGCTAGCGTTTGGGACATAATGAGGTATTTATATGGCTTAGACCCTAAAAATTAGGGTTTTGAGTATGCACGCATACGCTGCGCGTACGCGTATCAACCCCCCGCATCCAATGTTGCCACTACGCTCAGTGTACGTGTTCAGACAACCCAAATATATAAAGGACCACTCACTAAAGGCCCAACTCAATAATCCAACATTAGTCTCATAGGCCAAAAACTAATTAAAAAGATTAGATAATTAGCATTACCTCAAGTCACGGGTGTTACATAAAACCATGTGTTAAGTCTGAGGAAATATTTGAGATGTTCTGTTTATATATATATATATATATATATATATATATATATATATATATATATATATATATATATATATATATATGTGTGTGTGTGTGTGTGTGTGTATATATATATATGTATGTATGTATATGTGTATATCTATATAGTCAGTCTTACCGATAGTAGGTGTCATCCATGAAACCGATCTATAAGGAGGGTATAAGGAAACTGCCTATAAAATGGTGGTTAAATGGGTGTCCACTCTCAGCCACCACTTCCTTGATTGGTGGAGGGTTGTTAGCCGAACGAGTTTGATAGGACACTAAACTTTTATTAATAAGTATAATGATATATAAAATAACTAAATGTTTTTATAAAATTCCCAAATCTGAGTTACTTTAGGAAAATGTGAATTTGATGTTAATCCATGAAATTGCACATTGCCCTTTATAAAAGTCGTTAGTGGAGCGTGTGTGGTTAATCGGCACACTAATATGGACTAATAAAGGGTGGCAAGGGTAGCTCGTAAATTATCATTGATTAATGTAGCGTATCTGGTTAACCGGCACATTAATTAGGTGATAAATGACATCGAGAGTACCAAGCTAATTTGCATTGTTATTCACACCTTGTTTGTGATCCTCGATATCCCGATCACAATGGAAAGGGCATAATCGAGATTAAACATGCCATTGAATAGTTCAATGAATCTCAAAACATCTAGGAAATTTCATTTAAAACCTAATTCATTTTAAATTTCATTTTCATGGTGGAATTGGTAATCGTCATTTTGTACCTTTAAATAATTTGCAATTAGATTACGACATCTCTCTTCTGAATTGTGAATTATTTAGGTCCTAAACTTAATATTTCACTTGGGCGTTATATTAAGGATTTTTGTATCAAATCAAATCTTATTCTTTTTCATTTTCAAATGTCAACTTCAAACAATGCTTCTGGTTCCTCCAACAACAACTCTAACCATTTCTCGCTCTTGAGCATCTGCTCGAAGGTCACCTTTAATGGTTCCAATTTTAATGATTGGATCCGTAACATCATAATGGCCTTGCGCTTCGAGGACAAGGAATACGTTCTCGAAATGGAGCTGAACTAGATTAATGAAACTAAATCTACTCCCGAAGAAATTGTTGAATATATAAGACACTACAAAGATGCTACCAAAGTGTCATGCGTCATGGTGGCTACTATGACTCCCAAACCGCAAAGGTTCTATGAGGAATATTGGCCTTATGAGATGTGAAAGTACTTGATGGAGAAATACCATCAACGAGCCTGTCAAGAAAGGTACGAAATAGTCAAGTCACTCATAACCAGCAAGGTGAAGGAAGGAGAGTTAGTCACGACCCACTTGCAATGCATGCAACGTTATGTGGATCGTCTGTTAAAGCTTAATGTGAACTTTGATGAGGAATTGGATATTGATATAGTCTTTCACTCATTTCCTAGTTATTATGGTCAGTTTGTTATGAATTATCATCTGAACAAGGATGAAACCACATTGAATCAACTCAAAAGCCTGCTGAGAACCGCCAAAAATGGAATGAAGGGAAAGAGTATTGCCTCCACTCTTGCTGCTGCTTCTCCCGTCTTGGTCATAGGGCAAGGGAAGGGGAAGAAGAGGAAAGCTCCCTCAAAATAGAATTGGAAAGGAAAGTCTCAAGTCGGGTCGTCGAGTAATGGCCCTAAAGGAAAATCTAGTTCCGAAGCTCCCCCTGACTCTGATCCGAAGGAGGCTACATGCTTTTACTCCCATGACAAGGGGAATTGGAAGAGAAGTTGCCCAAAGTACTTGCAAGACATAAATGATATCAAGGTTAAGTCAACCTCGACAAGTATTTACTTTATTCTATCGAAAAACTCATCACATTCGAATTCTTGGGTTCTTGATACAGGGTGTGGTTTTCACATTTGATCTGACTTGCAGGGACTAAAAAGAAGTGAAGATGAGGAGCATGGGAAGATGAATCTAATCATGGGCAATATGAGATCGTCGCCTGTTACCAAGATTGGTGTTTATTCTTTAGTGCTTAGTAGTGGGTTATGTTTAGATTAAAATAATTGTTGCTACTCGTCAGAAATGACAAGAAATATTATTTCATTTCATGGTTTATATAGACACGGTTTTAGATATTCTTTTGATAATGAGAATGGTTCTATTCATGCTTATTATAATGGTGTATTTTATTTTGAAGCATTACCTTGTGATGGCGTATATGAAACTGTGATGGTTGTAGACAATTTAGGAACAAGTGTGTTGCAAAATGATTCATCTAATGGTTTAGACAAAGCATGCTTGTGGCATTGTCGTCTTGGACATGTCAACAAGAAATGCATTGCCCAACTCCAAAAGGATGGAGTGTTGGAATCATTTGACTTAAGGTCATATGATACATGCGAGTCTTCTTTACTTAGAAATATGACTAAATTACCTTTCACCAGTTCTTGTGAAAGAGGTGGGGGATTGTTGGATATCATACACACAAATGTATGTGGGGCCTTCAGATCCACCATAAGGGATGCAAATCGATTTTATGTGACTTTTACCGATGATTATATCAGATATGGATATATCTAATTAATAAAGCGTAAGTCACAAACCTTTTAAAAGTTCAAAGAGTTCAAACATGAAGTCGAGAATCAATTGGGCAGGAAGATCAAGATGCTCAGATCTAATAGAGGTGGTGAGTATCTTAGTATCGAGTTCCACGACTACCTCACGGAATGTGGAATTTTTTCACAAATGATACCTCCTAGGACACCACAAATTAATGGTGTGGTTGGGAAGCGTAATCGAACCTTATTGGACATGGTCCGTTCCCTGATGAGTCGAGCCTCACTTCCACATTCTTAATCTTGTTCCAACAAAGAAGGTTTCAAAAACACTCACGAGATGTGGATAGGGAAGGTTCCCTAGTTGGTACATATCTAGGTTTGGGGTTGTGAAGCTTTCGTTAGACGAGAGACTCATGAAAAGCTTGAACCTTAAAGTGAGCGATGTATTTTCATCGGCTATCCAAAAAAGTCCTTTGGATACTTGTTCTACAGAGCTAGTGAGAACGTGGTTTCGTAGCACGAAAGGGAGTCTTTCGAGAGAGAGAGAGAGAGAGAGAGAGAACTCATATGCAAAGAGGACAGTGGGAGTGAAATTGATCTTGAATAAATTCAAGAGCCAAGCGATAAAGGAACCTCTAACACTAGCAATCAACCAGTGGAAGAAATTCTTGTTGAATCTGTTAACGAGTCATTACCTCTTAGACGTTCCACTCGAGTTAGAGTGACACCAAAGTTTTATGGTTTCCATATAATTACAAATGGTGATACGTTTATCAGTGATAGTACACTGGTAAATTTGGAAGAGCCTTATAACTACAAGGAAGCCATGGCGGGCCCTGAGTCTGCTAAATGGAAAGAGGCAATGAACAGCGAAATCCAATCCATGTATGACAATCAAGTTTGGAACTTGGTTGACAATGTCCCAGGTTGTAAGACAGTTGGGTGCAAATGGATCTTCAAGAAGAAGACCAATATGGATGGAAAGCTGCACACCTTCAAGGCTCGACTGGTTGCGAAGAGCTTTACTCAAACCCCAGGGATTGACTATGATGAGACCTTCTCACCAGTAGCCAAGATTAAATCTATTTGGGTTATGTTAGCCATAGCTGCATTTCTTAACTATGAAATTTGGCAGATGAATGTCAAAACCGCTTTCCTTAATGGAAAGCTGGCTGAAGATGTTTACATGAGTCAACCAGAGGGTTTTTTGGATGCTAAATACCCCAATAGAGCGTGTAAGCTTGAGACATCAATCTATGGATTGAAACAAGCTTCTCGCAGATGGAATCTTTTTTTTGATGAGAAAGTCAAAGAGTTTGGTTTCTCTAGAAGTGAGGATGAATCTTGTGTATATATCAAAGCTAGTAGGAGTATAGTCACCTTCCTAGTATTGTATGTTGATGCATACTACTTATTAGAAATGACATTCTAACCTTGCAGGAAGTTAAGACGTGGCTTGGAAAATGTTTCGCCATGAAGGATCTGGGAGAGGCTGCTTATATTCTAGGAATAAGGATTTTGATAAATAGGAGTAGAAGAATAATTGGAATTAATCAAAGTATGTATTTGGATAAGGTGTTAAAGCATTTTAGCATGGAGAATTCAAAGAAATGGGAGTTACCTATCCAAAGTAATACCAAGCTGAGTAAGATTCAGAGTCCAGGTATCGATGCAGAGATGGCAGAAATGAGTCGAGTTCCATATGCTTCCGCCTATGACTTGTACTTGCCCTGGCGTGGCTTTTTCTTTGAGCATGGTTAGTTAATATCAGAGAAATCTGGGTAAAGCTCATTGGATAGCGGTTATGAACATCCTTAAGTATCTGCGAAGGACTAAGGACTGGGTCCTCGTGCTTGGTGGTAGTGATGAATTAAGAGTCACCTGATATAGTGACGCCAACTTTCAGACAGACAGAGACAACTTCCGTTCTCAGTCAGGATGGGTGTTTACCCTTAATGAAGGAGCAGTGACTAGGAAAAGTTCCAAGCAGGAGACTGTTGTTGATTCTACTTGTGAATCAGAGTACATTGCCGCAAGCGAAGCATCGAAGGAGGCTATATTGTTGAAGAACTTCATTGGAGATCTTGGAGTAGTACCAGCCATTAAGGAGCCGATGGAAATTTTCCGCTATAATGAAGGAGCGATTGACTTGACTAAGGAACCGAGAGATCATGGTAGATCAAGACATATTGTAACGACCCAATTTTCTAAGCCAAAAATTTTGTTTTTGAATTAACGTGTTTAGCAAATGTTTTACCAAAACATTGTCAATAAACATTCATTACAAAATCATAATGTTGTATTTCAAACCATAACATCAAAAGTATAGAAAATCATAGTACAGTCCCAAAAGCTTCTTGCGGAAACATGTGTGTGTGAGATGCACTGTTACGCTGCCGACTCTTTCCCCTTTGACGAAGAGGTACCTGAAGCCAAAACCAAAACTGTAAGGACAATGCTTAGTGAGTTCCCCCATCATACCACGTAACACACAATATCGTCGGTATCTTTCAGCCGGTAACCTTCATTGGTATCTTTCAACCGGTAACCTTCATTAGTATCTTTCAACCGGTAACCAGCATCGGTATCTTTCAACCGGTAACTAGGGACTATTTCACCCCCTACTACTAACATACAATCAATAGATATAAGCATACAGTCAGGCATATCCGAGTACCGACCTACCCTTGGGTCCTAAGGACCACTGTCAGGGAAACTAATCCCTACCATACACATAACATACTACCAACACATACCAGACCAAGATAATTATCACAAAGACCATTATCTTCTAAATACCCCTTCTTGGTGGGCCGACATTGTGGCCTTAGACCCACCCCTACTGGAAGGTAACTCACCTCAATGTCGTGCAGTGTCTGAACTATCCTCGGCGCACAAGTCGACTCCCTATGACTCCCCAATCCCTACACGACAACCTTCAAGTCAACACATATCACATACAACCCTAAACAGGGTCAGTCCAAATTCAGTCAAAGTCAACATTCAGTTGACCTAACTCACCAAGTTGGCCTACCAACTCGTCGAGTCCATGCTCCTCTAATCCCACAAAAACCCCGTCTCCACTCGTCGAGTCTAGAAAAACTCGACGAGTTCTCCTTCAATCATAACATCGGGACCATCTTCATCCGACTCGCCGAGTTCCTCCTTGAACTCATCGAGTTCATCTCCAACTTAAAAACTTGTCCAGTTTATGACTCGCCGAATTGTATGAACAACTCGTCGAGTCCATCTTCAAGGATTGGGAGATTGCTATGGACACGCCGAGTTGGTCATACCACTCGCCGAGTCCCATGACTTCCGGGTCCCTTTTGCGTCTAAACCCACCAGGGACTTCCCTCCTAACATTTACCCATTCACAGGAAGGGTTTGGTGCACAATGGTCACTGACTCGTCGAGTGCCAAGAACAACTCGCCGAGTATACCCTTGACCAATTCCATACAGTCGATTTAAATGAGGTCTAAAACACCAAAATCATAGATCTGGACTCATAATATCCATTTTATACGTAAAGTTCCAAACTTGATGCACATGCATGGGGTTTTTAGCTCAAAAACCCATATAAATGGTCCTACAATGTGCATGGGGCTCTCATGGCCCTAAAGTTGGCACATTTATGCCATGAGACCCCTCTTAAGGCCCAGATCTGAAGCTAGAGTCCATATAATACTCCTTAAATCCGAAAATGGCTTGAAAAGCCCTAAATGCACCCAAGATCTACAATCTAAAGATGAACCACCAAAAGAAAGACCAAAGCAGGGGCATTTTACCTTGATTAAGCTGAAGATGGAATGAGATTTATGGATCTACAAGCCCCAAGTCGAATACTCAAGCTCTTCTTCTTCCTTCCAAGCTTCACAAGTCCACAAAACACCAAAATGACCTTAACACACACACAAACGGCTAGGGTTTCGATATGCAGCTCGAGGAGAGTGTTTAGGGACGAGGGAAACTGAGTTACGGTGCTTATATAGGGTGCAAACCCTCATTTTAGGGTTTTTGTCCAAACAGCACGGACTCGTCGAGTCCGGTCACTGACTCGCCGAGTCAGTCACTTAACTCCCGGGTCCAATTCGCTTCTACTCGACGAGTTGTGCCACCAACTCGCCGAGTCTCAGGTCAAAATTCCAAGATGCTTAATTTAAAAATACGTACCAGGAACCAGGTGTTACACATATCGACAGAAAGTATCACTTTATCAGACATCGTGCAGAATGATATTAGTTTTAGTAGGATTAAGCATGTTCATCATGTAAGGAGCATTGGTTTGAAGGATGATATTAGTTTTAGTGATTAGATAGATATTTAGAAACTTGTAACAAGTAAATTTAAATGACATTTGATGATTAAATAATGGAGATTTATTTATGAGTATCATTTACTATCTTTTGTATGTTGTTTATCATTGTGTTTCTTTTGCATGTTTTACTTCCCGAATAATTAGATTATTCAAATATCCACAGTCGATCATACTTTGAAAGTAATTAATGAATTAAGGTTGTCATGAGTTGGATTGTAGATTGTCTAAGTGTTTAGACATAGCAATGGTTTGCTGCAACATTCATGAGTACTTTTTGAAATGGGCATTTAGGTATTGGATTAAACCCACGCTCAGTGAACTACTTAATGGAATTTATCATGAGTAATTCTGAGACAATAATAACGTATAATCTTTAAACCATGATATATGAGTTGTTGTTTACGAGTTAGTTGTGCATTGATAATGCTTAAACGCATCAGTAACTTAATGTTATAAAACGTATTGTTGTGCATGATTTGATGAGTAAATAGTACAAAAATATGAGTCAAAGTTTATCCGTTCCTTTTTCCCTAAGGGAAAAAAGCGATATCTTGGGCCCCTCGATGATTTGGGGTTGACTTATGTTCCAGGCCCGATCAGGACTGAATTGATGTGTTCAATTAAGTTCATCGTCATTACAAATCATAAATTGGGAAAAAAAGTTGTTGGACAATGAGAATGATTTTGTTCCATGTCATATGTTCACATGATATCTTGCGAAACGGAGGATTATATAATCTCTTATCTTAAGACACGCAACTGACTAGGTTAGAGTTCGACAAAAGCTTAGAGAGCTACGATTGCTTATCAGTTTTTGAAGTCATACTTGTATTTATAGTTATTAGACTTATCCAAGTGGAAGACTATTGGATTAGGTGTCTAAGCCCTTAACTATAATTGGTGTGTACTTGAATTAATAGTGGCATTGTCCTTTTGGGTTGCCTTCACCCTTGCAACTAGACATGATGATTAATTAAGAAAAAGGAAGAATTTATTAATTTGATAAATAAACTGGAATAAATGATTTATTAATATGTTATGGAAATAATATATTAATTAGTAATCATATTATTAATTAATATTTAATCAGAAATTAATTTGGAATTAACTTTGGGATTAAAGGAATTAATTAAAAGTCCAGGGACTAAAAAGTGCAATTGTTCAATAGTTGAGCAAAAGGGTCCAGAACCTTCCTAGGGAAGGTGGTGGACGAAATTGATGTGGATGTATAAGATTATTCTATCATTTCTAGAATATTTTATCATATATGGATAATCAAAGGAGGTGGATAATTACCATAATTGAGATTACGGTTATCCACAGCATCCTTGGTGCACTATATAAAGGATTCTAAACCCTTGGAATTTCGGCTACTCTTTAGAAGAAGCAAGAATTGAAATTTTGTTCTCTTCCTCCTCTCTCATATCATTCTCTTGCATTGTGTGTTTGTGAGCCATTAGAGGTGTTACACTTGTGAAACTAAGTTCTCAAGCTTCAAGATCTACAAGGGAATCATTGTTATTACAATATAACAATCAAGGTATGTAACCAAAACCTAGTTTTATATAGATTTCGAAAATTGTAGACACTTCCTAGGGTTTCTCCTTTTGTGTTCAAGTTTGCATGTTCAATTAGAGAAAACCTAGATCCAAAGCATTAGGGTTGCATGCACACATAGGAATTGATGTTATGCTCAAAACCCATCAAGATTCACAGTTGATGATGATGTCAAAGTTGTTTGGAGCAACGCTACATGAGATTTCATAGAAGGCAATTGCATCTTTCTCCATATTTTCAATATCATCATCGGTAGGTCTGTTCATGGCCGCTGGACCACCTCCAAGTATTGCTTGAGCACCATCAGCTGCAATGGAAGTGAGAATAGGGACATGAGGTCATTCTTCTACAAATCTCCAAACATCTTTTCTGATTCTCTTTAAATATATTTTCATTCTTTGGGACCAATGATGATATTCACTTGCAACAAGTATTGGAGCTCTATTAGAACCTCCAATATTGTTTGAAATGTTTAAAGAATAAGCTTGTACCATTTTTCCTTATTTTAATGAGATTTAGTGGTATATAAGACCTTTTAAATCAGAGTTTTGTTGAAAAATATTTTTGATTTTCTGAAAGGGTTAAAAGGCAACCACTTTGGCTCTGATACCATTTGTTGAGAGAAGAACTTACTAAAAGTTAGTAACGAGATAATGTATTGCAAAATAATAAGTTAATCTCAATGGATCTTTGTTAGCTCAACAATAATAGTTAGATTGTGGAAAAATAAGGAATGTAAATAGCAGCAAGTTATATCAATAAGCATTAAACAAGTAGACACTTAGTAGAATCGTAACATGGTTTGCATGCAAACACAAGTTAGCAAATGATGAACAACATAAGTGAAGAGGGACTCGGTTGAAATGTCAATAAGATTACTTTAGATATAGAGATGAATAGATCTTCTATTGATAAGTTCAGAAATTGTTAAGTAAACATGAAGTGGAACGTTTTATTTATAGAGACCCAAAAGTTACACGAAAATAATAAACAATTACAAAGTAGCTAACTTCGGTGACCCTGAAGAGTACACCAGATAATACTAAGTTTACAAGCTAAGTTAACTTGTTGCAGTCTTCATGTTACAGACGTCTGCGAGTCTTCTTCTCGTCTTCGGGTGATACAAATGACAAACAGGATTCAGCAGGCTCTTCTTCGATTCACAAAGGCATTGGGTCTTCGGGTCCATCATTAACTGTAGATGGTCACTTTCTTGTTTCAACAGAGGTGGTGGTAGCAGACAGCAATCCAAAAACTTCCACGATGGAGGTTTTGCGGTTCCATTAAATTTATTAAAGAGAGAGGGGGAGTATGAGATATTAGGTTTAAGAAATTGTGGTGTTAATGGATAAGGGTGGGATTGGGGAAATAGGACTCATTTTGTATTTTAATCTATAAATAATAACAAAAAATGATAAGTTAATTAAAATTAAAAAAAAAATTAATAAGAGTATAATAACCATTTATCGTGGAAAGAAATGAAAGGTGCAAGTATAAAACTAAATTAGGACAATCCGAAGGGAAAACAAAAGATAAGGAAAAAACAAGTATGTTGGACCAAAGTAGAGGGATTACTGGCATAATTTACTGAAAAATTTGATTTACTAGATTTTGACAAAACAAGTATATCGGAATCGGACCATTGGTGACGCAACACGCATTCGTTGTTGGGATTGAATTTCTGTTGGTGGGCTTTCTTTCCAAGTCAAACGTCATGCCGTCAGAGGCGGTGTGCTCTCCGCGTCGGATAAATGAACAAGGGGCCCACATTTCCTTCATCTTTTTCTTTTTCATTTAAGAAACATGTTTATATTTATTATTTTCGTACTACTAAATAAATTACAATTCTTATTTATTATTTTATTTAATAAAAATAGAGTAAAATATGTTATTAACCTAATCTTTTTATCAACATATGAAAAACGTTATACAATTATTAAATTTATCTTGGTAAATTGATATATATATATATATATATATATATATATATATATATATATATATATATATATATATATATATATATAGAGAGAGAGAGAGAGAGAGAGACTTAGGTTAAAATGTTTTCACTATCTATTGTGTGCATGTATGATTAATTCTGGACAATCATTTTAGTTATTTTAAGAAAGTAATTAATACATATTAAATGCTGAAGATGTAATTAATATCCATTATATCTTCAACATATAATATTCATTAATTACTTTCTTAAAATAACTAAAATGGTTGGTCCAAAATCAATCATACATGCACACAATAGATAGTGAAAACAAAATAACCTAACTATATATATATATATATATATATATATATATATATATATATATATATATATATATATATATATATATATATATATATATATAGAGAGAGAGAGAGAGAGAGAGAGAGAGAGAAAAAAGATCATGAAGAACCTAATTAAATGAGTGAACCAATGAATTCATTATAAAACGTTAGATTAAATAAGATTATATGAGATTAGATTAAAAGATCACTCGAAAAATGAAATGCGACAAGTTTGAAAATAAGTTGGAATTAGCAAGGAACTGGTATTACGATTTAAACTATCTCATGGTAAATTAATAAAGTCAACATTAATTAGAAGATGAAGAAGAATCAATGAAAAAACAATCTGGCAACAATTGATCAAGAACAATCAAAGAAGAAATCAGAAAAACAAAAAACAATCAACTGATCTTGTTTTGAATTTCGATCAACGTACGTATCATTATCTATAATAGATATTCTAGTTTAGTTTTGAATTTCCAAATCCTCATCGATCGAACTTGTTTTGAAGTTCAAAATCAGGATCGATCGTTTTAATTTATATGATTAGATGAATTTATATTGTTTTTGGTTAGTCGTTCATAAATTTACTACATATTTAAGGTGATTATAGTTAGGTATATGATGAAAATAACCTATGCATATGTCAAATGTATAGTAAACCGAAATTTAAAATTAAAATAAAATGAATCTGAATTTAGTGAGAGATTTCGTTATAACAGATTAATCGATGTTTTTTCCATTTTATCATACCTCAAAGTACACCAAATTGAATTTGAATTCATGTTGGATATTTTAATTTTGCAAAAAATACAAAAAAATATCTAATTTTAACAGGTTTTGAATATGAAATGTACAATACAAATAGAATGTACCATAATCAATTAGATCAGCAATGATTGATTCTAGTTGATGTGCATTTTTCTTTTATTTGTTCTTAGCGAATGCAAAATATAGTTTACTAAAATTTGAAGTTATATACTTTTTATTAAGTTTCTTATTTTCTTGAAAGCTCTTTTAATTGATCGTGATAATCTTTTTTTATTATTATTATTATTATTATTATTATTATTATTTTGCGTATGAAATACACACTACAGATGTAATTGTGCATATATATATATATATAATATTACATTGACATATAATCAAGTTAATAAGAGTTATATAACTTGCATAAGACCAATTCAAAACATTAGTCAACTTCAAATTGAATCTATCCATTTAACTTTACATCTCTTGAATGCATAGTTATTATAACCAATATGTTTAAGAACAAATATATAAAAATAGTAATATAGATTAGATACAACTTAAAAATACAATCTCAAATGTTAAACATAGTTATTTATTAAACTGATTAGGTCAGACTATGAATGTAAAATGTCATTTGGTATTTCAAATTGTTCAAGTCATACTTTGAATGTAAAAGCAACAGAAGCATGCATCTGTCAGTTCATAGTTAAATTATAAATCTTTTTTTTTTTATTATAGTTAAAGTTTATTTAAATACCAATCAAATGATATGGTTAATTTGTGAAATTTTTTACTTAAAAACTTCAAATTAAAGGAATGTAAAAATCATTTACACTCAAAAAGCATGAAACATCAATTGTAGATAATGTTAATACTTTTGTTAAGAAATTTGATTATATCTTAATATAAAACTAAAGTGAATCCAAAACAATCTTTTCACGGATCATACCTAAAAGCTTAAGTAAAATACACATTTCTTAAAGAAAAAAAACACCAACTTCTCTTATACTACATGAAGTAACTGCATTATCTATTAAATTCCCCCTTAAAAACTTCACATCCAAAAAGGATCAAATTCTTCATTTAAAAGTTAAATACCCCATCAACTTCTCTTCCACCGAATGAGTCTTTTAATATTTGCATCAAACAAAAAATTAAATTATTCATTTAGTAATAAATGCATACTCTTCATCGTACTTCTTAAGCTTGTCTTTTATCATTCTTTCAATTTCATTTTAAGACGAGATATACACTTAAGATTTGAATGTATGTCGTTTACTTTATCCTGGAAAAGGAAAATAATTAAAATATTTAGATGTAGTTGTGAATGAAAATGGATATATATATATATATATATATATATATATATATATATATATATATATATATATATATATATATATATATATATATGCACGTCCATATATCCTTACATAGTATATATACATATGCACATGTATATATAGATATGAAATGTATATAAATATATACATATAAAATGTATATCAATATGCCCATCCACATATATATATATATATATATATATATATATATATATATATATATATATATATATAAATGTATATTTTAATGATTTATATATGCATATGCACATGTATATATCTATATGAAATATACATGTATATGTATATCCATATATTTTATATGAGATGTATATACATGTTCACATGCATATATGTATATGACCCATATATGTATATGAAATGTATATGTATATCCACATACATATATGCATACATATATGCATATGCGCGCACACACACACACACACACACATATATATATATATATATATATATATATATATATATATATATATATATATATATATATATATATATATGCATAAAAAATGTATTGCATATGCACATGCATACATGTTTATATGCATATGAAATGTATATGCATATATACATATGAAATGCATGTTCATGTACACATACATATGAATATATATATATATATATATATATATATATATATATATATATATATATATATATGAAATGTTAATCCATATGATATCTTTATGCATATATTCATATAAATTTATGCTTATATATGATGCATATACGTATGGTATGCATATATAAGCGTATGTGTATGCCTCTACATACGAATATCCATGTAGTTATGCAAGTGCATGTGTTTTGTGTATGTTTATATGCGTGTGCACGTATATGTGCATGTTTGTATAAAAATATATATATGAACATGTAGAAATGCATATACATTTGCACATATGAAAATATATATGTATATGTACTTATGCATGCATATACGTACTTATGTATATGTGTATATGAAGTGTGTATGCATATGCATTTGCATATATATATATATATATATAATAAATTTAACATCTGATTTTCAATATAAAGTTTTCAATTTTAAAATAGAAGAAACCTCAATATACATAAAGATATATTCAAGGTGCAGGTTCCTTGATCAATACCAATCAACAATAAGAATAAACAAAAGAACACAGAAGAGTAACACAAAGGTTTTCACTAAGAAAACTTTCTAACCAAGAGAACGAGTACAAAGCTCTCTAAGGTTTGATAATCAACCGGTGATCTGAACCCTAATATATATATATATATATATATATATATATATATATATATATATATATATATATATATATATATATATATATATATATATATATATATATATATATATAGAAAAGTAAATACAATGTGAATCCCGACAAACCAGGGATATCACCTAATGTAGAATAATAATAGAGTATATCAGGTATCCTTAAGATATCAGATCTGCTAATTAACTACATATATTCTATAACTACAAGAGATACATAAGATATACATATCACACTGAGATGACATTACAGACTTAACTTCACACTACCTGCTTGTGAGAAATTGAGTCAACGAGACTATTTTACATCATCAGATTCTAAGGATTGACCTTACAATCTCGCCCAATCTGATGATGTTAAAACCCAAACTATACTTCTTCAGAACGACAGTAGAACTCATTAACATCTTCTTTAACTTCTACATCGACCCAAAAATTGTCTAATCTTGAAAGCTTTTTCTTTCTATTGTTCAGTTCCGTCGAGATTAAGAAGTGATAGTTTTGAGTAAGTTTTGTGAAGATGATATACACAATTCTGAGATGAATCAAGTGCTTAGTGGATGCCTCGACAAAATCATTTGAACATTAGAAGCACATACGCTTAGATTCATCCATGTAGAAGATTCCATGCTTTGTTTGAAGAATGAACATGTGTTGAGCTAGATGAAAACATATTAGTAGAGAGTTGTCAGTAACCTTGGTGCCATAGGGAATTAAGAATCTAATACCTTTGAAGGTTTTCTTCCAAGACACTGAAGCAGAGGCTGAGGATAAGGAAGATTTATTTAAGGTCCTAGGAGCTAAGTCAAGATCCTTAACATTTATGATGAATCTCTCTAGAATAAGCCTCATTCCTCATCATATTTTCCCTTCTGCTTGTTGATCAACTCAAGAAGCTACATCTATTCGTTGTATCCAAACTTCATCAAATCTTGAGAAGACAGAACTTCAGTATATTGGTCAGCACCTTTACCCTTGTCGCCACTTATTGTGATATACACTGTAAGCATTCTTCAGTCTTGGTCTTGGAGCATCTTATTTTTATGATTGGATCAGGATCATTTCTGCTTGTCAGTATGTCTCCAAACCTACTCCTCTCAAGTCTGGTAATTGCACTTTCTTGAACAGATTTCTCCTTTGAAGCTTTCAAATTTGAACTTTTTTAATTGTTCAATTTGCTCAGACAGAATGCTAGAGCCAGTAACCACCTTTTGAATCATCTTGGAATATTGTCTGTTATATATTCAATTAATGGATTGAATGTTATGTTGTCTGGAAAACTCCTTAGCTACTTTGATAGACACACCCCAAATTTTTGCAATCTCAGAAATTGTACGCTCTTTATATTTCTTCTTGAAAGGACCAATATCAGGGACAATTGTTGCCTTTCTTTTCTTGCTCAGCGGAACATCATCTTCATCAGATTCAGTGTCACTTGATTCCCCTTGAGGAAGATGCTGCTCCCCCTCAACACCAGTACCGGTAGTATCAATACAAAGATATATTGTTTGAAGAGGTTGCACATCGATAAAGGACAAGTCTATATAATAGACTTCGTCATCAACATCTGATTGATCAGGAGTGTCAGGAATGTCTTCAATATTCACCTCATTTTCAACGTCATCGGTAGCAATGCCACTGGTAAACTCCCTAACTAGATCCCCCCCTTTTGTCATCATTAGTTGGAGGGGGCACAATGGCAAGTGCCAGCATTTGATTATGAGGAGATGTAGCTGGAGGAGGACTTTTAGGAGGAGGAGGAGTGGACGGTGAAGGACCTGAGGGCAGTGGTGGCAGAGGCGGAAGCATAGAGGAGGAAGGTCCGCTGAATGAGGGAGCGTCTTTAGAACCAGGTGGAGGTTGTTGGTCATCCGCTAGAGGAGATTGATACCCATCTTCAATTTCAGTGTCAGTGACTGAAATCATATGCTTTATTTCAAAACCATCAAATTCGATTGTAACTAGACGATGATTCATATTGGAAGTGAATTGAACTAGAGACTCCAATGTAGAAAGATTTTTCTCCTGAAAACCTTTGAAATCAACAAGAAACTGGCGTGGGAGCGATTGCTCTCCCTGAACAATTTCCATAATGGAAAGAGTTTGTTGAATAGGAGGACGTTGTTCAGGCTGATCATATGATGTAAGTGAAGGGTTTTGAGCATTCTAACACTCCTAAGGTTTACATGCAACCCTAGAAACCTTGGATCTATGTTTTACTAAGATACATGAAAATTTGATTTTTCCAAGGTTCTTATCCTAACTACATGGCATGGGGAACTTGAAACATAAAAGCTCGTAGAAGAACATACCTTTCTTGTTGCTTGGACTCCTTAAGAACTTTATGAGCCTAGCACCCCAAAAATGATGCCTCAAATGTTTCACACAACACCACAACTCTTGGAATAACTTTGAGAGAATCACATTATCACTCAAAATCGGCTAGCCCTCCTTGTTCTTCACTAAGTGCCGGTTTTGGTAGCCTATGGGATCTTTTTATAGTGTGTCACAAGTAGGGTTACACCATGTAAACCCTAATTGACATGGCTTTTCATTTCCTCCATGATCCATGGGTTTTAACCTCTATGGACCATCCATGGAGCACCCTATGGGTTTTAGCCCAATCCAACAAACCATGGATTATTATCCCACTATATAAGAATGAATGGTTTACACAATCAACCCCATATATTTAATTAGTCTCTTTTTTATCACAAAATTAATTCTTGATCAACACTAATTAAATAATATGATTTCATATTAATATATTATAATTTATAATATATTAACAAATCATAAGTGTTCTTCTTCTCATTTTTTCTATCCAATTATCATGATGCCATGCAACCCAAGTGGAACATGCCAACCGGGTCAAGTACGTACCAGAAATAGTTATGGACTTAGACACCTTATCCAACAGTCTCCCACTTGGATAAGTCTAATAACTATAATTGCAATTATGACTTCAGGAACCGATCAACAATCGTAGCACTTTCAAAGTCTCGCGGAACTATGAAGACCTGCCATTTAATACAAGTGATCATATAATCCTCTGCTCTCAACATATCAATCGGACAAATACATGGAACAATGTCATACTTATTGTCCAGCAGTTTGTTTCCCCTATTTCCGATTTGTTTGACATAGAACTAAACTGAACACATCAATTTGGTTCTGACCGGGCCCAGTACATAGGTCAAAAAAAAATAATCGAGGGGCCTAAATATCGCTTCTAATCCTCCACGGACTAGAAGGAGCAGATAAACTTCAACTCATATACTTGTACTAACTACTTGTTGAATCATACACAAAATCACATTTTATAACATCGAGTTACCAATGCGTTTTCATACAATCTATGTATGACCAACTCATAGTCAACAACTCATATCTCTAGGTTTGAATACTTATATGATATTACCGTCTCACGATCACTCGAGATAAACTCCATGAAGTGATACAAGTGAGTGTGGGTTGAATCCAATACTCGAATCACTATTCCAGGAGTACTCATGAACACTGCAGCCCCTTTGTCCCAGACAAACTGCAGACCCTTCATGACAGTCTTGCCTCATTACCTACTTCCAAAGTATGATTGACTATGGGTGGTTTGAATAATATGATATACCATAACATAATTATTTTGGAAGTCAAAACATGAAAAATTGAATTGATAGTAAACGATTGACAGAAGAAAGTAACACTTTACTTATAAATAAACAACTTTTATTTAATCATAAAATCTCAATTACACTTTACAAGTTTCAAAAGCTATCTAATTTCTAAAACTAATATCATCCTTTAGCCCAATGCGCCTCACATGTTGAAGATGCTTAACCCTACTCAGTCCCTTCGTGAGGGGATCTGTTGGGTTCTCATCTTATGATACACTCTTTTCCACGAGGAGTCCTTCTTCTATTCCATGTCTAATGAAATGGTATTTTCTGTCGATGTGTTTGGATCTCCCAAGATCCCTTGGTTCCTTGGCTAAGGCAACTGCACTTTCACTATCACAGAAAATCTCCATAGGCTCCTTTATAGCTGGTACTACTCCAAGGTCTCCAATGAAGTTCTTCAGCCATATCGCCTCCTTTGCTGCCTCGCTTGCTGCTATGTACTCTGATTCGCAAGTTTAATCAGCCACTGTCTCCTGCTTGGAACTTTTCCAAGTGATTGCTCCTCCATTTAAGGTAAAGATCCAGCCTAACCGAGAGTGGAAATTATCCATATCAGTCTGGAAGCTAGCATCACTATACCCTACTACTCTCAAGTCATCACTCCCACCGAGAGTAAGGACCCAGTCCTTAGTCCTCTGCAGGTACTTGAGAATGTTCTTTACCGTAGTCCAGTGAGACTTGCCAGGGTTCCCCTGATATCTGCTGACCATGCTCAAAGCAAAGGCCACATCAGGACGAGTACAAGTCATAGCATACATGATTGAGCCTTCAACGGAAGCATATGGTACTCGACTCATCTCAGCTATCTCAGCCTCTGTAATCGGGCTTTGAGTCTTACTTAATCTGGCATTACTCTAGATCAGTAACTCTCCTTTCTTGGAATCCTGCATGTTGAGCCTATTCAGCACCTTATCCAAGTAGGTGCTTTGGCTAAGTCCAATTAGCCTCTTACTCCTGTCTCTCAACATCCTTATCCCTAGGATATAGGCAGCTTCTCCAAGGTCCTTCATACCGAAACACTTCCCAAGTCAGGACTTCACCTCCTGCAGAGTTAGGATGTCATTTCCTATGAGTAGTATTTCATCCACATACAATACCAAAAATCTAACTATACCCCCACTAGCCTTGACATATACGCAGGACTCATCTTCGCTCCTTGAAAACCCAAACTCTTTAACTTTCTCATCGAAACAAAAATTCCATCTGTGAGGTGCTTGTTTCAATACATAGATGGATTTCTCAAGCTTACACACTCTATTAGGGTACTCTATGCTAACAAAACCCTCTATATGACTCATGTAAACATCCTCAGCCAACTTTCCATTAAGGAAAGCGGTTTTGACATCCATTTCCCATATTTCATAATCATGAAATGCGGCAATGGCTAGCATAACCCTAATAGAATTAATCTTCGCTACTGGTGAAAAGGTCTCATCATAGTCAACTCCCGGAGTTTGATAAAAGCCCTTTGCAACTAGTCACGCCTTAAAAGTGTGTACATTCCCATCCATGTCGGTCTTCTTCTTAAAGATCCATTTGCACCCGACTTTCTTACGACCTGGTACATTGTCAACCAAGTTCCAAACTTAATTGTCATACATGGACTGTATCTCGCTGTTCATAGCCTCTTTCCATTTAGCAGACCCGTGGCCTGCCATGGATTCCGTGTAGCTGTTAGGTTCATCTAAACTTACCAGTGTACTATCACTGATAAGTGTATCACTTTCCTTAGTAATATGGAAACCATAGTAATGCTCAGGTGCATTCCTAACTCTCGTGGAACGCCTCAGAGGTACAAACTCGTCAGTTGGATCAACATGAGTTTCTTCCTCAGGTTGATTGATAGGGTTTAAGGTTCCTTCAACACTTGACTCTTGAATTTATTCAAGTTCAATTTGTCTCCCATTGTTTACTTGGCTTATGAACTCTCTCTCTCGCAAAAGACTCCTCTCTTTGCCACAAAGACCACATTATTAATGGGTCTATAGAAGAGGTAACCAAAGGATTTACGTGGGTAGCCGATAAAAATACACCGCTCACTTCGAGGTTCGAGCTTATCGTGATTCTCACGCCTCACGAAAGCCTTGCTACCCTAAATCTTGATGTGGTCAAAATTAGGAATTTTCCCAGTCCACATCTCGTAAGGTGTTTTGGCAACCTTTTTGTTAGGGACTAGATTAAGGATATGGGTGACAGTCTCTAAGGCATACCCCCAAAATGAGATTGGTAGCAAAGCTCGACTCATCATGGAACGAACTATTGGATAAGGTGTCTAAGTCCATAACTATTTCTGGTAAGTACTTGACCCGACCCGGCATGGTCCATTTGGGTTGCATGGCACCATGCAATTGGATAGACTAAACGAGAGAAATAACACTTGGAGATTATTAATATATTATAAGTTCTAATATATTAATAATATTATTTGATTAGTTTGATCAAGAATTAATTTAGAATTAATTAAGTGATCAAAAGATAACTAATTAAATATATGGGTTAATTATGTAAATCATCCATATCTTGTATAGTGGGCTAAGAGGCTCCATGGATTATCAAGTTGGGTTCCACCCATACGATGCTCCATGGATGCTCCATGGGAGTTACAAACCCATGAGTCATGGAAATGAAGAGTCATGACACATTAGGGTTTACATGGTGTAACCCTAGATGTGTCAACACTATATAAGAGTCCCATTCTCCACCAAAATCGGCTACACATATGAAACAAGAGGGCTAGGCCGATTTTAAGAAGTGTGTATTCTCTCAAAAGTCTTTCCAAGAGCATTTGGTGTTGTGTGAAGCATTTGAGGCATCACACTTGGGGTGCTAGGCTCACAAGGTTTCAAGGAACATAAGCAACAACAAGGTAAGTTATTCTATCTTTCATTCAAGTTAAAAATTGTTCCCCATGTATGCTAGATAGGAATATAACCTTGGAATTCAACTTTGCATGATAATTAGACAAACATAGATCCAAGGTTATTAGGGTTGCATGTACACTTAGGAAGTGTTAGAATGCTCAAAATCCATCAGTGGTATCAGAGCCTAGGCTTGTTTGTTTGTTATTTGTGCTAAATAGTTGAAAAAAGTCGATTTTTTTGCAATCTGCCTGGTGAAATCACCGAGTCCATGGGGGGACTCGCCGTTCATGTGTATCTTCAACCTACTCGCTGAGTAGGTTCGTGCACTCGGCGAGTAAGAGCCTCAGAATGCAGATTTTCGACTTTAGTTGCTGGAAATGGACTAGAAACATTACCCTAAACTGTTTTAGTACTTGAAAAACTTGTTTTAGATGGTGTAATGTCTTTGCTAATCCATTTACAACAACAAGTTATCAAAATTACAAAGTTTTAAGTGTAATTTTGATTCATGAAAGTGTTCATGTTCATGTTCTTGATCTTATGATGTTTAGATGATCATAGGAATTGTTTGTAACCTATGTGCTAGATTAATTCTTGATCATTATGTGTTTTAATGGAGTCCACAACTTGTCCTCAAGTTATGGAAAACCAAAAGTCACTTTGCTTTAAAACCATTAAAAGAACACATGGGTTATAAAAATGAAGAGTCTTCATTTTTAATACCCTAATAAACTCAAAAGTTACAAGAAATGAAAAGTTTTGAAAGTTTACAAAACTTTCCCTCAAGTTTTGGAACAAGTAAAGTCATGTTAAAACTTTAGTTCCAACCCTTAGAATTTTAAAAGTTAAAATTCTACCCTTATACTTATAATATTATAAGTTAATATATATATATATATATATATATATATATATATATATATATATATATATATATATATATATATAAGATCAAAGTCGCCTTACCGCTAGTACGCCTCATTCACGAAGCCAGTCTATAAGGTGGGTATAAGGTTGTTGCCTATAAAATGACAACTTAATGGGTGTCCACTCTCACCCACCGCTTGCTTGACTGGTGGAGGGTCGTTAGCCGAACGGGTAGGACAAGGACTTATAAATTCTCATTAAAAGTATGATGAATATTATAAAGTAACTAAATGTTTTATTAAATTCTCAATCTTAGTTACTTTAGGAAAAATGTGAATAAGGTGCTAATCCATGAAATTACACTTTACACTTTGTTTAAGTCGTTGGTGGAGCGTGTGTTTAACCGGCACACTAACTTGGATTTAACAAGGTAGGTAAAGGGTGACTTAAGGTTTATCATAGTATCGGTGGAGCGTGTGTGGTTTACCAGCACATCGATTGAGTGATAAACTTTAAGGGTACCAAGTGATTTGCATGGTTACTTCACACCTCATTTTGTGATCCTCGGTATCCCAGTCACAAAACTTAGAGGGCACACTCGAGATTGAAACATGCCTTTCAAAAGTTCATTGAATCTCAAAAGAATCTAGGAATTTCTAAGAACCAATCAAAAAACCTAATATTTAATATTTCGGTTTTCGTGGTGGAAATTGGTGAATCGTCATTCACCTACCTTTCAAATATGTTATAGCTTGGATTACGGCATACCTCTTCTAAGTTATAATATATTGTGATTGGATCCTAGCCTTAATATTACATTTGGGTGTTTTATTAAGGACTCTCTTAATATCTAAACTAATCTTGTCCTCTTCCATCATATGTATTCAAACAATGTTGCTTCTGGCTCTAATCCTAATGGCTCCTTTACCCTTATTAAATTGTGTGGGAAAGTCACTTTTGATGGATCCAACTTCGTTGAGTGGATCAGAAACATCAGGATGATTACCCGCTACGAGGACAAAGAATATGTCCTCGACAAGGAGCTTAAGGAGATTGATGAGACCACTGCAACTCCCCAGGAGATCGCTGACTTTCAGGCACATGAAAGGGATGCTACCAAAGTGGCATGCATCATGATGGCCACGATGACAGCGGAACTCCAAAAGTCCTATGAGGATTTCTACCCTTTTGAAATGCACCAAGATCTGATGGAAAGATACCATCAAAGTGCACGACAAGAGAGGTATGAAATCATCTGCTCCATGATAACAACCATGATAAAGGACGGGGAATCCGTCACGAGCCACATGCAGAAAATGCAAAGGTATGTGGATCGGTTGCTGAAGCTTAATGTGAACTTCCCTGAGGAGCTTGCAATAGATATCATTTTGCACTCCTTACCGTCGTGATATGATAAATTCCGCATGACATATCACATGAATAAGGAAGAGGTCACACTCAGCAAACGTCAGGGACTTCTCAAGACCGCAGAAACAGGTCTTAAGGGGAAGTCGGTTGTTAACACTCCTACTCCAAACTCCACTCCAGTTTTGGCAATCGGGAAAAGTCGAGGGAAGAAGAGAAAAAGCTCTTCGAAGGTTACCAAGGCTAGGACCCTTGATGGCTCTTCTTCAAGTGGAACCAAGAAAGGTTTCGTCACTCCTTCTTCTGACCCAAAAGAGGCTGAATGCTTCTATTGCAATGAAAAATCACATTGGAAGCGAAACTGCTTAAAATACCAGCAAAATGTGAAGGATGGGAAAGTTAAACCCAACCATGCCGGTATTTACACTATCTTATCTAATAACTCACCGCATTCTAACTCTTGGGTCCTTGATACCGGTTGTGGTATTTATATCTGTTCTGATTTGCAGCGACTAAGAAGAAGTGAGAATGTGGAGCAAGGAAGAATAAACTTAATCATGGGGAATAGGAAAGCTTTACCTGTCACCAAGATTGGAGTTTATACTTTATCGCTAAGTAGTGGGTTTAGTTTAGATTTGAATAAGTGTTGTTATTCGCTAAGTAGTGGGTTTAGTGTAATTGACATTAGATGATGAATAAAAGGTGTTTTATTTATGAGTAAAGTGTTGCTATCTCTTGTCAATCGTTTACTATATTTCTTTTGCATGTTTTGACTTCCAGAATAATAATGTTTGGTATATCATATTATTCAAACCTCCACAGTCGGTCATATGTCGGAAGTAGGTATGAATCAAGACTGTCATGATTGGTTGCAGAGGTTTAAGGTGTTGGACATGGCTACAACAATCATGAGTGCTCATAAGTTCTGAGCATTGGACTCAACCCACGCTCACTGGAATCACTTCATGGAATTTATCTTGAGTGATCGTGCGACGGTAATATCGTATAAGTCTTCAAACCTAGAGATATGATTTGTTACTTATGAGTTGGTTATGCATTGATTGTACGAAAACGCATTGGTAACTCGATGTTATAAAACGTGCTTTTGTGTGTAATTCAATGAGTGGTAGAACAAACATATGAGTCGAAGTTTATCTGTTCCTTCTTGGATTAGAAGCTGATATCTAGGCCCCTCGATGATTTTGTTTTGACCTATGTACCGGGCCCGGTCAGAACTAAGTTGATGTGTTCAATTAAGTTCTTTGTCAAACAAATCGGAAATCGGGAAACAAACTGCTGGACAATAAGTAAGACATTGTTCCATGTATTTGTCCGGTTGATATCTCGAACAGAGGATTATATGATCACTTATCTTAAATGGCGTATCATCATCTTCTCAGTTCCGAGAGACATTGAAAGAGCTACAATTGCCGGTCGGTTCCTGAAGTACTAGAGTTATAGTTATCAGACTTATCCAAGTGGGAGACTGTTGGATAAGGTGTCTAAGTCCATAACTATTTCTGGTAAGTACTTTACCCGACCCGACATGGTCCATTTGGGTTGCATGGCACCATGCAATTGGATAGACTAAACGAGAGAAATAACACTTGGAGATTATTAATATATTATAAGTTCTAATATATTAATAATATTATTTGATTAGTTTGATCAAAAATTAATTTAGAATTAATTAAGTGATCAAAAGATAACTAATTAAATATATGGTTTGATTATGTAAATCATCCATATCTTGTATAGTGGGCTAAGAGGCTCCATGGAATATCAAGTTGGGTTCAACCTATAGGATGCTCCATGGATGCTCCATGGGAGTTACAAACCCATGGGTCATGGAAATGAAGAGTCATGACACATTAGGGTTTACATGGTGTAACCCTAGATGTGTCAACACTATATAAGAGTCCCATTCTCCACCAAAATCGGCTACACATATGAAACAAGAGGGCTAGGCCGATTTTAAGAAGTGTGTATTCTCTCAAAAGTCTTTCCAAGAGCATTTGGTGTTGTGTGAAGTATTTGAGGCATCACACTTGAGGTGCTAGGCTCACAAGGTTTCAAGGAACATAAGCAACAACAAGGTAAGTTATTCTATCTTTCATTCAAGTTAAAAATTGTTCCCCATGTATGCTAGATAGGAATATAACCTTGGAATTCAACTTTGCATGATAATTAGACAAACATAGATCCAAGGTTATTAGGGTTGCATGTACACTTAGGAAGTGTTAGAATGCTCAAAATCCATCACGAACCATGTCCAACAAGGTTCGATTACGCCTCTCAGCCACACCATTAAGTTGTGGTGTTCTAGGAGGTTTCAATTGTGAGACAATCTCACATTCCTTAAGATAGTCAAGGAACTCTGTACTAAGATACTCACCACCTCGATCGGAGCGAAACATCTTAATGTCCCTGCCCAGCTGATTCTCTACTTCTTGTTTAAACTCTTTGAACTTTTCAAAGGTTTCTAACTTATGCTTGATTAAGTATACATAGCCATATCTACTATAATCATCAGTAAAAGTCACATAGAAGCGGTTAGCATCCCTTATGGTGGTTCTGAAGGGCCCACACACATCTGTGTGTACGAGATCCAACAAACCTTCACCCATAACACAGGTACTAGTGAAGGGTGACTTTGTCATTTTTCCAAGTAAACAATATTCGCAACTATCATCTGACTTTCAAATGACTCCAAGACTCCATCCTTTTGGAGTCGGCCTATGCTTTTCTTGCTAACATGTCGAAGACGACAATGCCATAATGATGCTTTATCTAAGCTAGTGGAAGAATCAATACACAACACATTATTTCCTAGGTTATCTACAACCGACACAATTTCATATACACCATCACAAGGTAATGCTTTAAAATAAAGAACATTATTATAAAAAGCATTAATACCACCACATTCATTATCAAATGAAAAAGTAAATCCTTGTTTGTACAAACCGTGAAAGGAAATAATATTTTTCACGATTTCAGATAAGTAACAACATTTATTCAAATCTAATCTTAACCCACTACTTAGCAACAAAGAATAAACTCCAATCTTGGTGACAGGTGAAGCTTTCCTATTCCCCATGATCAAGTTTATCTTCCCATGCTCCACATTCTCACTTCTTCTTAGTCCCTGCAAATCAGAACATATGTGAATACCACAACCTGTATCAAGGACCCAAGAATTAGAATATGGCGAGTTATTAGACAATACAGTGTAAATACCTGCATGGTTGGGTTTCATTTCCCATCATTAACGTCTTGCAAGTACTTTGGGCAGTTTTGCTTCTAGTGCGCCTTTTCATGGCAATAGAAGCATTCAGTCTCTTTAGGGTTGGCAGAAGGAGTGACAGAACCACCTTTGGTTCTACTTGAAGAAGAGCCATCAATAGACTTTCCCTTGGTACCCTTCAAAGGACTCTTCCTCTTCTTCCCTTTACCTTGACCGATAGCCAAGACAGGGGCGGCGGTAGGAGTAGGAGTGGTAACAACTGATTTACCTTTAAGACCGGTTTCGGCAGTCTTCAGAAGTCCTTGAAGTTTGCTGAGTGTGACCTCATCCTTGTTCATATGATAGGTCATTCAGAACTGATCATAACAAGAAGGTAAGGAATGCAGTATGATATCAATAGCCATGTCCTTGGAGAAGTTCACATTCAACTTCAGCAAACGATCCATAAACCTTTGCATTTTCTGCATGTGGCTCGTGATGGGTTTACTATCCTTCACCCGTGTTGTTATCATGGAGGAGATTATTTCATATCGCTCCTGACGAGCACTCTGATGGTATCTTTCCATCAAATCCTGGTGCATCTCAAAAGGATAAAAGTCCTCATATGACTTTTGGAGCTCGGCTGTCAGCGTGACCAACATGATACATGCCACTTTGGTAGCATCTCTTTCATGTGCCCTAAAGTCAGCGATAACCTCGGGAGTAGCAGTAGACTCATCAAGATCCTTCAGCTCCTTGTTGAGGACATATTCATTGTCCTCATAGCGAGTGACCATCCTTATATTCCTAATCCAAACATTGAAAATAGTCCCATCAAAGATGACTCTCCCACAAAGGTTCATGAGAGAGAAGGAGTCGATAGGGTTTGAGCCAGAAGCAACATTGTTGGATGCCGTAATCCAAGCTATAAAATATTTGAAGGTAGGTGAATGACGATTCACCAATTTCCACCAAGAAAACGAAATGTATTATTAGGTTTTAATTGGTTTTGAAACTCCTAGATTCTTTTGAGATTCATTGAACTTTTCAATGGCATGTTTCAATCGCGATTATGCCCTTCAAGTTTTGTGAATGGGATGTCGAGGATCACAAAACAAGGTGTGAATAACCATGCAAATATACTTGGTACTCTTAATTTTATCACTTAATCGATGTGACAGTTAACCACACGCGGTCTACCGATCTATGATAAACCTTAAGCCACCCTTTGCCAACATTGTTAAATCCAAGTTAGTGTGCCGGTTAACCACACGCGCTCCACTAACGACTTAAGCAACGTGAAAAGTGTAATTTCATGGGTTAGCACCAAATTCACATTTTCCTAAAGTAACTAAGATTGGGAATTTATAAAACGTTTAGTTACTTTATAATAATCATTATACTTTTAATGAGAATTAAAGTCATTGTCCTACCCGTTCGGCTAACGACCCACCACTAGTCAAAGAAGCGGTTGGTGAGAGTGGACACCCATTAAGCTGCCATTTTATAGGCAACAACCTTATATCCCCTTATAGACCAACTTCGTGAATGAGGCCTACTAACGGTAAAACGACTTAATCTTATACATATATATATATATATATATATATATATATATATATATATATATATATATATATATATATTATCTTATAATACTATAAAGTATAAGGGTTAAATTTTAACTTTTAAAATTCTAGGGGTTGGAACTAAAGTTTTCTAAAGTAACTTTACATGTTCCAAAACCTGAGGGCAAGTTTTGTAACTATTCAAAACTTTTCAACTTCAGAACTTATGAGTTAATAGTTTATTAATGTCACAACTAGCATTTTTACTAGGAAATTTTACTCTCATGCAATCATTCACCTAGTGTAATAACTTGTAATCTAAGTGAACACTATACTCTATTCTCATTTAAATATATCTCATATGTTCAAATAAGGGTTGGAAACCCTAGAAATCCTGACTCAAGTTCATTATGGACTAGGATTCTCTTATTGGGTCTAATGGACCAATAAATCTCCAACTTCACCATCTTGGGCCTAGGAACCCTAAATGGGCTCTAATTGGACCCACCTTCATGAAACTTAATATTTTGGGCCATAATGGGCCTAAAATAATTTTGTTTGCCTTTAATGGGCCTATTGGGCCATAACAACTCAAATTAGCCCTAATGGACCATAACCCATTCTTTTAAGCCATATTGGGTCATAAACCACCTTAAGAGCTCAATGAGCCGAAAAGAAATTGTTGTGCCTTATGATTTCAAGGAAAGACCAAGATTGGGCCCAAAGTAATTTTTTTACCTCTCTAGCCCAATTCTCAGCCATAGATAAATAAATAATAAAAAAAGGGAAAGAATAGAGGAATGAAGATTAAACATGTATATGACAACTCATGTTTAACCACCATATAACTATGGTAAAATCTCATGTTTCAAGACTAGGTATTACCTCACAAATAACAAGATTATGATCTCTCTCTCTGCCTTCTCTCCATACTCTCGGCCAAACCCTCTCACCACCTCCATTTTTCTTTCAAAAACTCTCTCAAACACTCTCAAAAACCTCTTTCTTCTTCAATCAAAAATCTCGAGTTTGGTGTGTAGTTTCAAGACGATCTCCACCTATATAATCATCTTTGGTAAGTTTTTGCTTAGATCTATGATTTAACTTCTTGATTTCTTCAAAGATATCCTCTTACATCCATATATTTGTGGATCATGTTCTTAGAACCATCTAAGTTCAAGATCTACTCAAGAAAGCATGCTAGGATCAAAATCTTCTTCCACTTCTTCACCAAAAACCGATCCATCACCCCAAGGAGAGCTTCATACCCCCTTGTTTTCGGTTTTATAATGTTTTTGGGGGAGAATACAAGTGCTTTTGTGTTAGATCTATGTATATATGCATGTTTATGTGTTTTACTTTTAGATCTTTACTTGAAAATGAAGTTTATCACTTGGATCTTCATATAAACCTTGAGAAAAGTATGTGTCCTCACATATAATACTTATAAACTTGTAGATCTTGGATTTATCCACTTAGAATAGCAACAACAAGTGTTGTGAACAAACTTAGATAACTTAAACTCAAAAATCAGCCCTTGACAGAAAAGTTTCAGTCCAATCTCGAACTGTTTTTACCTCCTTAATGGTAATATTTTTCAAAACGGTTTTACATACAAAAAGTTCAGGTTATTACCTTTAAAATTACTACTCTCACGTATTCATACGATTTTTCAACTATTTTTGGCGAATTTTACAAAACTGCCTATCAGATTTAAAATAATTTTGGACCAACCTGTGAAGGTGAGCAATTTCACACTTGTTAAAGGATAATAAAAATTATGAGAAAAATTGTGAACAAAGTAGACAACATTTCCAAACATCCAGAATTTATGGATCCAAATTTCGACTTACGATGATTTTTCTACAAATTTTCCAACAACTAGGTCAGAAAAGCCAAAACCCAGAAAAATGTGTATTTCACAAAAATCAAGCCAAAAATGATATTTTTGACAAAAATGGGTTTAAAATGTTATTTTTACCACAAACTAGTCAAAAACATAAGTTTTGAACAAAATGGGGGCTAAAGTGTTATTTTTACTATAATTGGGCCATAATTGAAAACTTTGTGGCTTAATGGGCCAAGACCGTCATTTTTACAAAAATTGGGCTTTTTATATTAATTTTGTAAATAATCGAGCTAAAATAAACAAAACAATAACAAACGGGTTAAAAATGATATTCTTATCTTTATTGGGCCTGAAAATAACACACATGTTTAGTGGGCCTTAGTGTCCTTTTACATGTATATTGGGCTTAGGATAGACATTCATATTCGTTTGAGCATAGAAATAATAGACACGTATAGTGGGCCTTAGTGGTCCACTTACATGTTTATTGGGTCTGGGAATGAGTTTTATACGTGTTCTTCTTTCTTTTGCTATTTTAGTAAATACTTGAACCAAAACCAACGATAACTAACAAACGGGTTATTTTGATCATTTTCTAGATTATTGGGCCTTAGTGGCCCATTTTTATGTGTGATAGGTCATGTATACTATTTATATGTTTATTGGGCCTCATTGACCCATTAACATGTGTGACGGACCTTGGATACTATTTGTGTGCTATTTGGGCCTGTAAATACCTTACATGTGAAATGGGCCTTAGTTGTCCTTTCATATATATATATATATATATATATATATATATATATATATATATATATATATATATATTTCGGGCCCATGTTATATAATTTCATTCCAATTTGGGCCTTTAAATGATTTATATGTTCAGCGATGCCTTAGTGGTTCACTTACATGGTTCATTGGGTCTGGGATGATGTAGCATCCCAAAGTTAGAATCAAGAGTTCAGGGGGTAAAAGTGTAAGTTTGGAAGAGAGGAACTCGGCGAGAAGGAGCTGCAACTCGTCGAGTCTAAGCGTGTGTCGGGCACATGTTAAGTGACCGGACTCGCCGAGTCAGAGGCTGGACTCGACGAGTCCGTGCTGGAATGAGAAACCCTAATTCCTGGGGTTTCCACCAACTTCTAGCTTCCACAATGGTCTTTCTCTTCTCTTTCACCACCTTGAAATGGCACTTTGAAGCTTAGAGCACTCACACCCAAGCTAAAAACGAAGGAATACTCTCTTAGGGTTTCTTTCTGAAAGATGGTGGCTGAGGGACAAGTCCATCTCATTCCTTTTATAGCCCTCAAGTCATATTAGGGTTTTGAATCTGGGCCTTTTATGCCCGGCGTAACCTTAGGTACGCCCAGCGTACCCGGATGAAACCACATACAAAATAAGCGCGCGAGTACGCGCAGTGTACTCCTTGTACGCCCAGCGTACTCACAAGCTTAGTACTTAACACAAAGGGACATAATATGACAACCTGGAAAAGATGAAGGGTTAAATGGTTGAACCTGAATTCCGGGATGTTACAGGGGGAGAATTGGAAAATTCTTAGGAGGGTCGATAAGCGTTAGAGTTTGATTAGCTGTTTGGGATCCAGCAGTGTTTCAGTCAGCCAAGAGTGTGGGCTGGTATGAGTAAGTGACAGACCGATGGGGCGGAGTACAGACCAAGGATTTCGGTAAGGGTGATTGGTTGTTGTGAGGCCTAGGATTAGGCTGGGATCTGAGTATATGGAATGGAGTTAGAGTTCAGAACCCCTAGAGGGCTAGAACAGTATGTATGGGAGAGATTCCCGGGAGGAATAGTTCGGGGTGATGTATGATAGTTTGAGCGGTCCGGGAGGCTGAAGGCCGGTGGGCGTACCAGTCAGGCCGAAGGCTCGGAGAACGGTCCAGACAGGCTGAAGTCCCTGCAGGGCGGTCCAGACATGCTGAAGGTTCTGAGAGTGGTCCAGATTGGCTGAGGGCCTGGTAAGGTAGTCCAGTCATGCTGAAGACTCTGTAAGTGTTGATAGATCTGTATGCGGAAGGTGATTTGAGTATGTTGCTATGCAGTAGCAAGCAGTGGGTCTGGCCCCGGCTATTGATCATGTTAGTGGAAGGCAGTGCATGGACCCGAGAGTCCTTTCGAGCAAATTCAGAGCATGTGCGATGCATGGAGTAGCGGTTACTCTACAAGGGATAGTTTAGAGTGGGGTGTGACCACCATGGCACTTGTCTGTAGTAGCAAGGTTGGCAATTAGATTTCCTTGGATAAGGAAAGAGTAAGGTATGTAACTCCGGGAGGGAGTGTTGGTTCACGGAAGTGAAAGCAGTAGTGAGAATGGATGATTGAGAGTATTTCAATTATGGTTGTTGAGCACTGTGATTGTGCCACTGGTATGGAAGCACATTCGGACTGGGTGTCTGTTGAGGTTGCGGATGAATTTCTGGTGGTATAGAACCAAAGGAGTTCGGAAGGGATGCAAGGATGGAGCCTTGGATTTCCAGTATGGTTGTGATAAGGAGGTTATGTATGTAGCGGTAATTCATCCTGGGGATGTTTGGAGGTATCGTCAGTGTGTCGGGTTTTTCCAGCTGAGGGTGTTAGAACAGGTTCAGCATGTCAATGTGATTGCAGAGCAGAGCTCATGGGAGTTGCTCAGGAACTGAAGGATGTGTCATCCTGACAGCATGGAAATAAAAGAGTTGGATTCGGAAAGGAAGCGGGATAAGTCCCAGCAGTAAATTCGATAAAGTTGTGTCAAGCGAGGAAAGGGATAGCAGTTGGTACCGGGTCAGGACCCGGTGGTTCAAGGTGGTATCTAGTTTATAAGAGTCAAGTGACTATATAAGGAACCTTAAGCCCCCATCCCAGCCTCTTTAGCACCCCCTTTGATGTCCAGAAGCTTTCCTCATCGTTTCCAAACCCTAATTTGAGAGTGAGAGGGATTTAAGTGTTTTGTGGAGCTTGGAGAAGAAGGATACTTGAAGCAAGAGTTGGTGGGATCATAGAGGAGCGAGGTGGATCTGATTTCCTTGCTTGTTGGCATCAGATTAAAGGTAAAAAGTTGTTGCCTTGAGTTTGTTGTGCTTAGGTTGTTCAAGAATGAAGTTTTAGGGCCAAATTGTCATATATGAGTCTCTTTTCGAGTTTTGGGTTCAGATTTGTGGTTGCTACTACAGATCTAGACTGGTCTTGACTCATGAATCTGGAAAGTGATAGCTTTGGGGCTTGTTTGAGAGTGTCCTTGCCTTAAACCTTCATTTTAGCTTGATTAGAGCTTGTGGAGCCTTGCATGCACGTAAAGTTGGAAACTTTACGTGTGAATCTGGCCCTAGGAGTCCAGATCTATGTATTGGAAGCATTGGAATGGCCTGAAATCTTTTGGATGAAGATTTCACGTCTGGACTCGGCGAGTCACATGGGTGCACTCGACGAGTTATATGAATATGTGCAATGAAATCGGCGAGTTGGAAGAACAACTCGACGAGTCTGTTGAAGATTGCCATGGACTCAGCGAGGCTGGTCGTGAAATCCTAACCTTTTTGGTTGAGCTGTGAATCGGTGAGTCGAGGGACGACTCGGTGAGTTGAGCAGGATGTGACTCAGAGTTTGTTGGACTCGACGAGTATTGGGGCAACTCGGCGAGTTGATTCGTGGATTGGGAGTTTCTGAGTATAGGGACTCGACGAGTCAGCGGGTTGACTCGGCGAGTAGAGTCAGTCGGGAGTGTTGACTTTGACTGAGGTCTTTGACTTTGACCAAGAGTTGACCAATTGACTTCCAGGGGTATTTTGGTAATTATTGGTATTTATTGAGTTCAGTCATTTGGTATTGATCAACGGTGGAGTTTGTGCCGGAGGTTGGAGCAGCGTTATCTTATCTTTTCAGTCAGCAATTGCGAGGTGAGTTATCCTCAATATATCAATAGACAATAGGGTCTAAGGCACCAAGGCCAGCCCTTTATCAGATGGAAATCCGGGTAGTTGTTTGTTATGTTATTGCTTTGTTATGTTTGCATCCTGGTAGTTAGGATGGTATATGTTAGAGACCTGGTTAGGGTCGGTATCCTTGTTTTATAGGATGATGCTATGATAGTGGCCAGTTAGGTCGGAATCCTGGTAGGGATGTGCTATGTATGTGATTTGCTAAGATCGGTTTGATTAGTTGTGAATTGATATATGATTATATGTTTATGTGCACATGGTTGTTGAACTGGGGTTGGGTTGAGGCGGGTCCTGCTTTGTGTTGTAGGCCAAGATACCCAGGGCGGACCGGTTATCCCGAAGGCCCAACGAGTGGTCCGGATAGACTGTAGGCCCCAAGAGGGCGGACCAGACGTGCCGAGGCTCGGAGAGTGGACCAGGCCGACTAAAGGCCCGGTGCGGGCGGACCAGTCATACTATAGACTCAGAGAGTGGACCAGGTGGATTGAAGACCCGGTGAGGGCGGACCAATCACACTGTAGACTCGATGTATATGGTTGGACTCGGAGGGTGGACCAGGTGGACTGAAGGCCCGGTGCGGCGGACCAGTCACACAGTAGACCCGAAGTGCATGGATGTTCTGTTTATGATATGATATGTTGGTTGTATGGTATAACTGGTTGGTATTTTGGGGGTATCTCACTAAGCTTTCGGGCTTACAGTTGTGGTTTAATGTTTCAGGTACTTCAGGAGACCGTGGCAAGGCAAAGGCGTAATCGTACCGCTCCTCATTTTATGTTTTATGATATGGTTCTGGGAATACTCTAATAATAAATGTATTGAAAACCTTTTTGTTATAATTTAATGAAATTGGTTTGTTTTGAAAAGTTTAAATTGGTTGGAATTTTCACGGTGTTACAGATGAGATTATACATTTCTTCGCGTAAATTCGATTAAGGATCTAGTGAGTTTTGTCGGTTGGCACCTATTAAGTGTACGATCGTAGCCTGTAGTTATAACCAGAGTCTCTTTGAGGGAGAGCGGGGATTTGTGTATAGATCTATACGGGGATGACACCCCACACCTGGGCTGTTCGCTACAGTTAGACTAACTCAGTCTAGGGTGACGAAAACCTTATAACCAAAAATCAAAACCGGCGTCCAACAACGCCAAGATAGGCAAAATTGTCATTATTTCATATGGTTATGACGAATCACTTAGAGGAATTAACGTTATGAAGTTTACGGAAGACCATTCTCTTTTGTTTTGGATTACTCGGAAACATTCTCGTACTAGTACTCAACCTCGGGGGTTGGTATGGCAACTTTCTCTTTTACAGACAACATCGGGTTGTCTGGGAACAATCTCTTTACATGCTCTTTACATTCTCTCTACATTCTCTTTACCCTTTTATTCAAATAAACAAAAACATACATGCATTAATACAAGATCTAACACAAACATACTAAACAGTTTGCAGAAAATATCGGATTTTCTGGTGGTTTTCAAAGTTATACAAATCATTTTCACAAACATTCTTATGAACTCACCAACATTTATATGTTGACCATTTTCAAAATAACTTGTATTCTCAGGAAACCGTTGAAGCGGGATGAACAAAACAAACTAATGGATATTGTTTTATATTTCGTTTCATCATACTCTTACTATTTTGGCATGTAATATTCAAATACAATACTCGATGTAAACCATGAATGTTGTTATATTACATGTGTGATGATGATGATGATGTTATGTTTAAATTATATTCACTGTAATGATATTTCAAGATGAAGTCACGCACAAGCCCCCGGACGTTTCCGCCGTCTGGTACAGGGGTGTGTCAATTAAAATGAAGACTCTTCATTTTATGTAACGTATGTGTTCTTTAATGGACTTTAAAATAAAAGAATTTTGGTAATCCATAACTTGAGGAAAAATTATGGACTTCATTAAAAACATTTAGATCAAGAATTAAACTAACAAATAATTTGCAAATAATTCCTATGATCTACCAAACTCATAAGTGTATGAACATTCATATCAACAATTTCAAGAATCATATAAACACATATAAACTTGAAATTTTGATAATAACCATTGAAAATGGATTAGCATAATCATTACCACACCAAAAACAGGTTTTACATGTCCAAAACAGTTTAGGGTAATGATTCTAGTCCATTTCCAGCAGCAAAACTCGAAATTCTGCACACAGGTGCTCCTACTCGCCGAGTGCAAGAACCTACTCAACGAGTAGGATGCATTCACACTTGGACTTGTCGAGTCCCGCCATGGACTCGGCGAGTCCACTGCACAGTGAACAAAAAAATCGATTTTTTCAAGCATTTTGCATCAAGTATCAAGAAAACAAGCCTAGACTCTGATACCACTGAAGGGTTTTGAGCATTTTAACACTCCTAAGGTGTACATGCAACCCTAGAAACTTTGGATCTATGTTTTACTAAGATACATGCAAATTTGATTTTTCCAAGGTTCTTATCCTAACTAGCATGACATGGGGAACTTGAAACATAAAAGCTAGTAGAAAAACATACCTTTCTTGTTGCTTGGATTCCTTAAGAACTTTATGAGCCTAGCACCCCAAATGTGATGTCTCAAATGTTTCACACAACACCACAACTCTTGGAATAACTTTGAGAGAATCACATTATCACTCAAAATCGGCTAGACCTCCTTGTTCTTCACTTAGTGCCGATTTTGGTAGCCTACGGGGTCTTTTTATAGTGCGTCACAAGTAGGGTTACACCATGTAAAACCTAATTGACATGGCTTTTCATTTCCTCCATGATCTATGGGTTTTAACCTCCATGGACCATCTATGGAGAACCCTATGGGTTTTAGCCCAATCCAATAAACCATGGATCATTAGCCCACTATATAAGAATAGATGATTTACACAATCAACCCCATATATTTAATTAGTCTCTTTTTTATCACAAAATTAATTCCAAATTAATTCTTGATCAACACTAATTAAATAATATGATTTCATAATAATATATTAACAAATCATAAGTGTTCTTCTTCTCATTCTGTCTATCCAATTATCATGATGCCATGCATCCCAAATAGACCATGCCAACCGGGTCAAGTACATACCAGAAATTGTTATGGACTTAGACACCTTATCCAATAGTAAGATCATGCTGTACTTGTAGAGCTTCAAAAGAATGAAAGAGAGAAACTCGAACACGGTCAGGGGAGAGTGTGTGAGCAGGAAATGCATTACCAAGATCATGTCGAGGAGTCATGGAGATATAATCAATGTCATCATCATTGCCTTGATGATTTGGAGGAGTTTCAGGAAAAAGCTCTTATTTTTCTTCAAATGATGGAGAAGACTCAAACCAAATGTGTTTGTTTGGTTGAATATATTCAACTTCATTGAAATCATGTAAGTTCACTTTATTTACTTGAATATGATAAATAGGAACCATTTCCGTATCTTCACTATTGTACTTGAAATTACTACCAACATCAAGATTCTCATTGGCAGCGTCAACGTCTTCATCAGACTGAGAAAGAATCTCAGTGTTTGCTTGTGAATATGCTACAACGCGTTAGATTAACATTGAGTGGCTCTCATCCTCTATTATTTCATCGTCAGAGAGGACAGCGGATGCAACATATGGCAACTTCTTACGCTTGTATTGAGTGTTAACCCACTTCTGCATACCCTTTGTAATGTTCCAATCATTATCAGGGTCATGATTGAACAACTTAGAAGAGGTAAAGGAATGAATCCAATCTATAGCTTGATCATCACCATAACCGATACCAACATATTGAAGAACGAGTGCAAACCATCTGGGATATGGGACATGAGTGGACCTCTTATTTCCTCTGATAATCTCTAATTTTATCAAATATTACCTGAGCAAAGTCAAGTTGCTTATTTTTGATAATAGAGAAAAGGATACGCTATTCAAAGGAATTCATTTGATCAAGGCTCCTAATTTTGTAAGTGAGACACTTGCCAAGAACTCCAGTGAGAAATTTCCAATTAGTGGGAAGTTTCCATCGAAGAACATTGTGGTTTCCTTGCTTCTAAAAATCATAGTCCAGTTTTTCTAGAACAACACGACATTCAACCATAGTAGGAAGAGGAAAATATTCATCACAAATTGGAAGTTGTAAATCACTTTGAATATTCGTTGCAGTAATTGAAATCGTATAATTTCCATCATAGATTATGCCAACGATTACTTTAGCATCATCGCAAGTAGAAGTATAATAGAACTCACAAACATGTTGCAAAAAAAAGTGATAAGCAACATCGACAAGAGCATTGCAAAGTGGATATGCTGTAAGATAGACCAAGGAATCTTCAAATGCCTTGTTTTCATAATTTTTAGGGATTTCAGGAGAGAATGCGACATTGTTGGACATGATAACGATAGGAGTATCAGGAGTTCTAGTAACTTTGATGACATTTGGTGTGGAGCATATGTGTAGATAATTGATGGATGAGTTATTGCGATTAGTGTTCTTGCGATTGAAGACAAACGAGAGCTTTTGATCACAATTGAATGCGTAATGTGATGATGATGATATAAGTCCCCTTTTATATCTCAGAGAGCACCGTTGGGAAGCAATCATAATAGAGAGAAGAATTCACCCCAAATCTCGCAGTTAGATAGGAATATCACATATCCCCAAATTCAAAAAGTTACCGTTTAGAAAAAGCTTCTGAGAAGATGGTAAATTGACCCAAGAGAGCATTCAGTGAGCAACAATCATCAACGACAAACTAATAGAGTTAGCATCAGTGTATGAGACATGCAATGGAAGGATATGAGGGATTTTGGTGTATCATACTAGTTTATTGTTGCTATAGTAGATCACTTACACAGTGATACAAGGCATCATGAGTGTATGGTTCTATACGTTGAATCATTTGGCACTTTTATTAGAAGACTAATTGGGAAAGAATGGGATGATGCATGTAATACATTCTGGTATGAAATTCACCTATCGGCATAGAACGTCGAATTTTTATCAGTGTATAGCTTATACAGTGAATCATAAAAATCTTTGTTACAAGCTTTGTAGGGAAAGAGTAGGTAGGTGTTTGTAATATATCACGATACATGATATACCCATCAACACTATTTTTCATGTTCTCATCAGTGGCTGGTATCATACACTGAATCATAAGAGTTTAAAGAAGAAAATTAGGGCAAGAAAGGATTGGCGCATGTAATATATCATGGTACACAATATACCCATTGACACGGATTTTTCAAGTCCTCATCAGCGTCTGGTATCATACACTTAAGCATAAAAGTTTAAAGAAGAAAGATAAGGCAAGACGAGATTGGTGCCTGTGATAAACTTTAGTACATAAATTAACGATCGATACATAATTTCAAACTTTTATCAGTGTGTTGTATCATATAGTGAATCATCAAGTTTTATGATAGAAGACATTGTGAGCGAAAAAGGTTGTCTGAGTCATACTAAGGTCTAATCAGTATGCATAAACAATTTCTAACTTATCAATTGAGAGTGGTTCAACGACTAGTATCATAGAGCTATGTTTACAGTTTCAGTATAGAATCAATGATTCACCATTAATTATTTTGAAATGGTACAAGACAAAATTAAAAAAAAAGTAATAAAAAAAAGAAACCACCAAAAAGAAAAAGGAAAAAAAAGGAAAAAGTGCATCTTTTTCAGAAGATAACAAAATGATTTGTCTATGTGACAAGTTGTGTAGTGGGCCTGAGACACTCATATACATAAAGATTCATCAGTATCAGAGGAATGAAAACTATCAGTAACATGACGGTTAACAGTACATTAAGGAGAATCATTGATTATCGCATGTGTGGAGTGAAATTCTCCATTAAAAATGAGAAACTTGAGATACATTTCAATGGTTAGGATAGGAATGTCAACATGGTTTCCAATAATAGGATCTAAAGTAGTTAGACTCCAAGTGGTGTCACGATTAGTCGTGCAATGTTTATCAATGAATGATTAATTTATGAATGAGTGACTAACGAATATATATATTTAAAATCTTCCTACTGTGAGAGGATGGAAAGTTTTTCCAGTTTCAACCTATTTATAAATGTTGATTAGGTATCTAGGTATCTGTTATTTTATTTTAACTTGTGGTGAGAGTGAGCCCATTTGTTCACAAGGGAGGAGGGCTAAGAGGACAATGAGTCCCTGAGGTCAGGGCCAAAATTGAGATGTATGGGTAAAATCGTAATTCCATGCCAATTGGCAAAATGGCGCATGCGGACGTGAAAGGTTCTACAAAACTAAATATATAATAAAATTCAGTTACGTAATTATTTTAATTTATCAGTGAATTAATTTAAAATAATGTAACGTAGAGCGACCACGTCAGCCACATGACTGGTGGAGCTAGTTGTCCAATTCTTCACGACGCGTAGATCGATTGAGATCGGAACACGCGTATGGTAGATCATGGCGTTGAGTATAACACAATTTGATTGTTTAAAAATTGTCCCCCTATTTTTTGCGTTACCATACTTCATCCTTTTAGTTTATAACTTGATAATGTTTCCACTTCAACTTTCATAATACTACTACTTGTTCTTTTTCAAAATGGGATTTTATAAGCATTATTAAGGTTCAATAAAATGTGTAATCTATGTAGTGTTTGATTTGACAAAATCATGAAAAAACTGAATACTTCATTTAATAGGATACAGATTAGTTATATAACCGTTGATTTTATATATGATAATATAATTATTTATTGTATAGCATCTATCAAAAAATGACGGATCCAAGGGTTTTCGAAAGTTTTGAGCTACTATTCGATTCCAGTTTATAAGTATAAAAAATATAATAAAAAAATATTGTATTGAAGTACAACCACTAAAAAAACATATATAACTATTAGTATAAATTGAGTGTATAAATTCATGTGTATGCTCATACTATCCAATAAATTTTGAAAATATATTTTTGGTATAATAATTTTATGTAACATGTATCCTTATCTATAGCTTCATAACCGGTGACATTTTGTTTACAAAAGACAAGAAAGTGAACAATCTTTTTTGTTTACAAAACACAAGAAAGCGAACAATCTTTTTGAAGGTCTAAAATGTAAACAATAATAGAATCAAGAAGTAAACTGAAAATTTCGCATGTATAATACTAAATTACAAAAACAAGTCGATGAACAGCCAGCACGATATCAATGGGCCAGCTCAACCACCACCTTTCTCGCTGCATGATTCATTGTTCATAATCTCATTTTTTATTGGCAGGTTAAAACTTGTTGATATTATTAATAACTAATACTAAAATAGCCTATATAAACTTATAAAACTATCCGAAGAACACTTTATCAAATAAAAAAAAATATATGACTGCTATTGACATATTCTGGATATTTTAGATCAAGGGGTGTTTGGGTTTTCATTATTTTGACTTTTTTTATTTTGTTTAAATAAGGAGTTTTTATAATTTGTTTATCTTTTTAACTATTTACTTTTTATTATATATAAAACCCTATTTACCATTTTACCATCTTTTTAATTTAAAATGTTTACATATTATTTTTCTTGATCTAGTTACGTAGATATAATAATTGTTTTATTATATATTTTAGAAGAAATGGCACAAATGCCAATAAAATTTCAAAAGTTGGTTTATTTAGTCTCTAAAATTATTTTGTTGTTTTATAATGAAATAAAGTCATTTTTGTTGGGTCTATTAGGTCATTTTGGAAGATTGGAGGGGGTAAACCGGTGACATTTTTGCCACCTCATTTGATTATGCCATGTAGACTTGTTGATTGTGTTCTTTAGGTGTTTGATTAGACTAAAATTAACGAACAATATAACCAGTTTTCTCTCTTCAATTGAAAACTCTTACTCCATTTCCTCTCTTCAAAGTTCAAACATAGCTATATACATCGTTGTCAATTTGCACTTCCAAGGTATCTTCGCTAGGTACCCCATACGATACGCTGACGGGACTAATCAAAGGTTGATGAACATTGATTTCGCCGGCATGGACAAGGATGAGTGTTATGCGTTCGTCGAAAGATTCACGAAAAAAAATATATGAGAAGCTCTATTTTAGTCTTCTTAATATTGCTTTTCCAAAAGGTTTGAGGTTAATTCTGACTGAGCTTGATTATGTCAGCTTTAAAGCAATTACAAATGAATGCGTGTTGGGCTCCCTATATATGTAGACTATTTTGGTAATACTAACATACATGAATGGTTGGATGAAGAAAGAAAGGAAGTAGTTGATAATATTCATGAGGAAGTGCTTGATGATGCAGAAACAGTTGACACAGTTGAGATAAGACATGAGATAATAATAGCAACCCTCATTTTCTCAAAAAGGATAATGGTCCAGATTCCAAGATGGGTGAGAATGTAGGTCTATGTGAGCCTTTTGATAAAGACATCGGTGAGGATGAAGATGATGATGTTGATCTTGATTTGCCAAATACTTTTAATGAAGAGGTACACTAGAAGAAGTAATAATCTGTGTTAGGTATGAGGTTTGAGAATCCTAAACAACTCAAACACATGCTCTGTAATTATGTAATTGTAAATGGCTATCAATTATGTTTTATGAAAAATAATAGTAAAAGGCTAATAATGAAATGGTGAAAAGTCATTCTAGATCAAGTCTATTATAAGTGAGCATAATTGTTCAAATAATTTCAAAATTAGGATAAATTTTCAATAGATTGATAGGCAACCATTTCACTTAAGAATTTGTAAACAATCAAAAGATGAGTGTCAGATTGCTTAAAGAGAAGGTTAAAACACATTTGGAATTGAAGTGAGTATGAATAAGTGTATGAGAGCCAAGAAGTATGCTTTGACTCTAGTTGAAGGAACAACTATAGAGAATTATTTCAGACTATGCTCATATGCTAAGGAGATCAAAAGATCAAATCTAGGATCAACTATAAAAATTTATGTTGATGCAACGCATGATGGTAAGAATTCCTTCAACAAGATTTACATATGTTTTCATGGAGTAAAAGAGGAACGAAAGAGGGGATGTAGAAGGATCATTAACCTAAATGGTTGTTTCTATTAGATTAGGTGTCCAAACCCATAACTCTAATTGGTATGTACTTGACCTGATAGTAGCATGGTCCATTTCAGACTGCCTTCACCAAATCAATTTGATAGATGGATATTTAAGTAAGAGGTTATTTATGATTTATTAATATATTATAAGTATAATATATTAATTGAAGAATCATATTATTTAATTAGTATTGATCAAGAATTAATTAAGAATTAATTTAGTTCAAAAGAGACTAATTAAACTGATACATATGATTGGGCTAATGATCCATGGTTTGATTTGTGATGGGCTTATGGATTAATCCATGAAGTATGTATCCAAATCAAATGGATGGATCATGGGCTAATGTGTATGGATTAGGGTTACACTTGACCTTTGATATATATATATATATATATATATATATATATATATATATATATATATATAAGTTGTGCTTAGCCCTAAAATCGACAACTACTTGCATTTCCAAGAAGAGAAATTGGTTTTTAGTCTCCTTAGCCTCTCTCATATCCATCTAGTTGTTTATTTGGTGTTTGTGACTTGTTTGAGGCACAACACTTGGGGTGCTAAGTTTTCTCAAGGCTAAAGTCTTACTAGCTACATCAAGAGGTAACTTTCTAACTTATTTTATGATTCGTATGTTAAATTTTGTATGTTAGTTTAGGCTTCATGCTTTGGAAACCAATGTTGCATGTATAATTAGAGAAAACTTAGATCCAAAGCATTATGGTTGTATGTGCACCATAGGAATGTTAGAGTACATAAAACCCAATAGTGGTATTAGAGACATGAGTGTTTTCTATTGTATTGATGCAACTGTGTAATTTTCAAAGCTGAAAAACTAAAAACTAGATCCTGCCAAGGCCTACGAGACGAGTCCATATATGAACTCAATGAGTAGGTGCCTTGTGATGATGAACTCGTCGAGATCATAAGTGAACTCGACGATTTGGTTCGTCAGTGGGCAGAATTTTCAAGTTTTTGGCCTTTTGGATTAGGAACATTACCACAAACTGTTTTGGTTTATAAAATTCGATTTTAATGATATGGTAATGTTTATCCCCATCCAATAACATGATGTTTGTCAAATTCTAAGATAACTACTTGATTTTTGTGAAATACTAGTTATTTGTAAAATTTAAAGTTATCATGTAATATGAATCAAATTAGGTCAAATTGGTAAGTGATCATCCTATCATAATTGGATTAGTTAATTTGATCTATGTGTGTTCTTGATTAATTTCCATAACTTGTCATCAAGTTATGGAATATGAAAAGTCTTTATTTATGAAACAAATTAACTAATGTAAGTTATAGAATTCAAAGAGTCTTAAAAGGTTTCATAACTTTTCCTCAAGTTTGGAATTTGAAAGGTCTCATTCATGGAACATAAAAGTTCATAAGTTATGAATGTCAAAAGTTTTTGACAAGTTACAAAACTTGCCATAAGTTTTGGAACTTGAAAAGTTACATTAATGAAACTTTAATTCCAAACCCTAGAGTTTTAAAAGTTTAAAATTCAACTCTTATACTATTATAATATTAAAGTTTAATACTTATATATATATATATATATATATATATATATGTATGTATAAGACAAGTTAGTCTTACCATTAGTAGGCCTCATTCACGAAGTTGATCTATAATGGGGGTATAAGGTTACTTCCTATAAAATGGTGGTTTAATGGGTGTCTACTCTCACCTACCGCTTCCTTGACTGGTGGAGGTTCGTTATCCAAATGGGTAGGATAGGACATTAATTCTCATTTATAAGTATAATGAAAATTATTAAAGTAAGAAAACCTTAATAAATTCCCAATCTGAGTTACTTTAGGAAAAATGTGGAAATGGTGTTATTCTATGAAATTGCACTTTGCACCTTGTTAAGTCGTTAGTGGAGCATGTATGGTTAACCGACACACTAATTTGGGACTGACAATGTGTGGCAAAGGGTATCTTGATGTTAATCATGGATCAATGGAACGTGTTTGGTTAACCGACACATTGATTGGGTGATATGTAACATTAAGAGTACCAAGCACATTTGCATGGTTATTCACATACCTTGTTTGTGATCCTTGGTATCCCAATCACAAACTTGAAGGGCATAATCGAGATTTAAACATGCCATTGAAAAGTTCAATGAATCTCAAAGGAATATAGGAATTTCAATTCATTTAAAACCTAATCTTCAATTTCGTTTTTCATGGTGGAAATTGGTAAATTGTCATTTACCTACCTTTAAATATTTTACAATTGGATTACGACATCGCTCTTCCGAATTGTAGAATATTGTGTTGGATCCTAACCTTGATATTTCATTTGGGTGATATATTAAGGATCATTATATAATCTAAACTTTGTCTTTCTTTTCAGATGTCTACTTCAAACAATGCTTCCAACCTAATCCCTTCCGGCTTTTTTTCCCTCATGAACTTATGTGGGAGGGTCATCTTCGATGGATCGAATTTCAATGATTGGATTCGAACCATCGGAATGGCTATTCGTTATGAGGACAAAGAATATGTCCTTGATAAAGAGCTTAAGGAAATTGATGAATCTACTGCTACTCCCTAACAGATTGCTGAGTACAAAACTCATGAGGGGGACGCGACCTAAGTGTCGTGTATAATGATCGTTACCATGACTGATGAGCTCCAAAAGTCATATGAGGACTTTTGGCCTTATAAAATGCATCGGGACTTGATGGAAAGGTACCATCAAAGTGCTAGGCAGGAGAGGTATGAGATCATTGCCTCCATGATCACGACCAAAATGAAGGATGGAGAGTCCATCACGGCCCAGTTGCAAAAGATGCGGAGGTTTGTGGACGACTTGTTGAAGTTGAATGTCAACTTCGATGAAGAGTTGGCCATAGATATTATTCTACACTCTTTACCTCCTTGTTACGATCGGTTTCGTATAACTTATCATATGAACAAGGAGGAGGTCACTCTAAGCAAGCTTCAAGGTCTCTTGAGAACTGTTGAAAGTAGTTTGAAAGGAAAATTTGTTGTACCTACTCCTACTGTAATGGCCTATGTCTTGGAAATTGGACATGGGAAGGGAAAGAAGAGGAAGACTCCTTCCAAGAGTCATAAGGGAAAGTCCCATGTTGGATCCTCTTCTAGTGGGACCAAAGTTGGTTCTGTCGCACCCTCTTCCAATCCAAAGGAAGTCGAGTGCTTCCATTGCCATGAAAAATGGCATTGTAGACGAAGCTGCCCCAAGTACTTGCAGGACATAAAGGATTGGAAGATCAAACCCCCCTTTTCAGGTATTTATACAATTCTATCTAATAACTCATCACATGATAATTCTTGGGTCCTTGATACAGGATGTAGTTTTCACATTTGTTCTGATTTGCAGGGTCTAAAAAGAAGTAAGGATGTGGAGCACCGGAAGATGAACTTAATCATGGGGAATAGGAAAAAGTCGCTTGTTACCAAGATTGGAGTTTATTCTTTATTGCTTAGTAGTGGGTTAAAATTAGATTTGAATAATTGTTGCTACTCGGCTGATATGACGAGGAATATTATTTCCTTTCATAGTTTGTATGAACAAGGTTTTACCTTTTCTTTTAATAATGAAATTAGTTTGATAAATGCTTATTTTAATGGTGTAGCTGAGAGGCACAATCGAACCTTGCTAGACATGGTTCGTTCCATAATAGGTCGAGCTTCGTTACCTATCTCATTCTGGGGGTATGTCTTAAAGATTGCCGCTCATATCCTTAATCTAGTCCCAACTAAAAAGGTTTCCAAGACACCTCACGAGATGTGGACAGGGAAGGTTCCCTCGTTAGACCACATCAAGGTTTAGGGTTGCGAGGCTTTCATATAACGAGAGACTCACGACAAGATCGAACCTCGTAGTGAGCGATGTATTTCATCGGCTACCCACAGAAATCCTTTGGATATCTCTTCTATTGACCGAGTGACAATGTTGTCTTCGTTGTGAGGAGAGGAGTCTTTTGCGAGAGAGAAGTCATATGTCAAGAGGACAGTGGGAGGAAAATTGACCTTGAAGAGCTTCAAGATTTAAGTGATGAAGGAACCTCAATCACTAACACTCAACCCGAGGAGGAAACTACTGTTGAACCAATTGACGAGTCCTTACCTCTGAGGCGTTCCGGTAGAGTTAGGAATGCACCTGAGTTTTATGATTTCTATATTACTACTAAAGGTGATACATTTATCAGTGATAGCACACTGGTAAATTTGGATGAACCTAACAACTACAAGGAAGCCATGGCAGGCCCTGAGTCAGCTAAATAGAAAGAGGCAATGGACAACGAGATTCAGTCCATGTATGATAATCAAGTTTGGAACTTTGTTTACAATGTACCAAGCCGTAAGACAATCGGGTGCAAATAGATCTTCAAGAAGAAGACCGAAATGGATGGGAAAGTACACACTTATAAGACATGATTGGTTGCAAAGAGCATTACTTAAACTCCTGGAGTTGACTATGATGAGACCTTCTCACTAGTAGCGAAGATTAAATCTATAAGGGTTATGCTAGCCATAGCTGCAGTTGATGATTATGATATATGGAAAATGAATGTTAAAACCGCTTTCCTTAATGAGAAGTTGACTGAGGATGTTTACATGAATCAGCAAGAGGGTTTTATCAATGCAAAGTACCCTAATAGAGTGTGCAAGGTTGAGAAATCCATTTATGGATTAAAGCAAGCATCTCGCAGATGGAATCTTTGTTTTGATAAGAAATTCAAAGAGTTTGGTTTCTCAAGAAGCGACGATGATTCATGTGTATATGTCAAAGCTAGTGGGAGTATAGTTAGCTTTCTGGTATTGTATGTGGATGACATACTACTTATAGTAAATGACATCCCAACCTTGCAGGAGGTTAAGTCATAGCTTGGGAAATGTTTGGCTATGAAGGACCTCGGAGAAGTTGCTTATATTCTAGGGATAAAGATATTAATAAACATGAGTAAAAGACGAATAAGACTTAATCAAACTACCTACTTGGACAAGGTGTTGAAACGTTTCAGCATGGAGGAGTCCAAGAAAGGAGACTTACCTATCCTGAGGTATACTAAACTGAGTAAGACTGTAACGCCTGTGTTTCCGGGCTTGCCATTTTTAGCAATGTAATAGTCTAGGTTAACCTCTGTAACCCGTTTTGAAATAATAAGATTTTATTATTTGAGTATTGTGTGTTTTGTGCTTAATTGCTTAATTATGTGGTTTGATTGATTAAGAACAAAAATAAGCGTCAAAATTTAAGTGTAAAATAAACTTAATATCTTTGAATAATGTTGTAGTAGTTGAGACGAGGTTTCCGAATATATATAGAACACCCAAATCTGACTTCGTATGAGGAAGTTATGATTTATCGAAGTTTCGGCTTAGCGGTGTGCAGCCCGAAATACTCGATTTGAGATCGAGCGGTTTTTAGCCGAAGCAATCTAAACGAGGATCGAAGGTCTCGTTGTTGGTATCGAAGCGTTAAAAAGTTAGGCGAGAACGGACGTCAAACGAAGGAGTTATGAATTTATAACCAAGTTTTTCTGTCGCGGCCTATTAAAAATAAATAATAAAACTAAATTCGAAATTAGCCGACGGAGTCTAAACGAAAGTTGTAGAGCGTAGTCTCACCTTCGCGTGGATATAAAGAACGTCAAAAACGGAGTTCGTATGAAGAAGATATGAATTTCCGAAGTTTATTTAATATTTTGTATTTATTTTTAATCTTTTAATCTGACATTATCCGAAGGCGAGTCACCGGTCCGATCCGACGTACGCCCCGCGTACTCCGAAGAGTGTCGACATTTCGGATGACGCATGCAGTGACGATTTCGGAAGCAGTACGCGCTGCGTACTGCAGTACGCCCCGCGTACTCCGAGGCTCCAACCTCTATAAATAGGAACCGAAGGCAGCCGAGTCTTTTGCCAATTTCTTCTCTTCTCTCTCCCTTTTTGAATCGTTTTGCATGCCAGAAATACCCCGAAGCCCCGGTATTATTCTCGAGCCCCGAGGCAAGTCCCAAGATCCCGAAGATCTCGAGACGTGCGGTTCCCGAGCCGAAGCTCTGCCCGCGAGAAGTTCGATTTTTGAAGAGATCTTCCAGATCTGCTGAGGATTACTACTTCTGCAAGTCGTAGTGCTATCCGATCACCTTCTGATCAAGTGAGTGTATACTACCTTTCATAAACACGATAATAATACACGTATGGTTTGAGTGTATTAAGTATATTGTTGTTTATATGTGTGAATGTGTATTCACTTTCTTCTAACTCATACATATGATTTATTCTCTATGAGATATGTGTTATGTGTGTGTGCCTCATCTGTTATGGGATATATGTGTTGATTAAAGCATGCTATACAAGTTTTTAAACTATGTATACAAATTGTATAATTTTTATCTACTAATATGTTGGGTAGAACATGGGTAGATAGTTGGTGTGTAATAAACAGATGAGAGGCCTCGTTGTTGTTTGATTTAGTCATCTAGCGGAGTTTAGATGACGACCACTGGCTATTCTAGACAGTCTTGTGGAACATTAGCAGGTTCGCCACCTGTAGGTGTTAATGAACTTGGGTGTTCATTCGCTGCAGTCCATCCCCCTCATGGTTGCCTTATTTGACTTATATTGTTGAGGAACCCCCGAAGCATGTGTTGTCGCCCCGATGAAATATTCTTAGACTAGGTCCCTTATGTTAGTTGTTTTAGGGACATAAAGTGAGAATAACGGGAATGGGTAATTGGGTTATTGTTGGTTGGTGGAAATTAAATATGATTATTTATTGTGGGTTGAAAACCCTATATGCTCACCAGGCTCCCAAGCCTGACCCACTCAGTTTTAATTGTATTACAGGAAGTGGCGCGAGGGCATGAGATGGATGAACCATCAGTTGTTTTGTTTACAAGTCTGTACATGTATATATTTGTTGAATGACTTGTAATGTTATCGTTTATGCTTATTGGTCTGTATCGGAACATGACACCCCGAGTTTTGATAATATAATGAAAATACATTTCTTTTATGAAATGCTTTGGTAAACATTGTTCTATCATGTTTTGTTTTTGGGAACAAATTCCGCAACTCTTCCAAATCAAAAGGATTTACTCTGAAATTATTTTAAAAGCATAAATGAAAATCGGTCTTTTCTGGCCGAGATTTTGGGGATGTCACAGTTGGTATCAGAGCATTAGTTTAAGCGAACTAGGAATTTGTAGGATTTCTAGACTTAAACTTAGAATGCTAAGTGAAATTTTGAGATGTGTGTCTGTTGTGTTTTAGACACGAGCACTGGTTTATTTTAGGAAAGTTGCCTAAAATGCTTTATGTGCTAAATGTTATATGTTGCCATATATGATATTATTTGTTCGGATCTATGGTCTGTTGCCGACCGGATCTAGAAACCTTATGTGTGTAGGATTCTAAGCGTACGTCTACGGTATTAGAACTAGCATGTAAACGTTTCGGAGCGATAAGGATGATTTGAATATCTATCATGATTGAGGATCTGATTTCACCTTATTCGGTGTGTAGATCAAAATGGTGAGAACAAGAAGTGGAGTTGGAAATGCTGACGAAAACAGGAATCAACCACCAGTGATTGAACAAGTACCTGTCGTAGCAGCAGCACCTGAGCCAATAACCATGGCTGGTGTGCAAATGATGATTCAGACGATGTTGGATCGTCAGATGGATGAAACTAGACGGTTGCTTCAACAGAATCGTGAAGAACTGTCAATTCGTGTGGAAGAGCCTGAATTGAATGAAGGGTACTCGGAAGGTGGAAACTTCAGTGGGTCTATTGGTCAAGCCAACCCACCGATAGTTAGGCAAGATAACCGTGATGGAAGGAATGATGGAATGGGATGAAAGTACAAGGACTTTTTGACTTGCAAACCATCGACCTTCAATGGAAAGGAGGATCCGATTGGGGTTATGGATTGGATCTCTGAAATGGAGTTAGCCTTCATGACTTGTGGCTGCAGAGGCAAGTTGCAGACTATCTATGCAGTGCGTCAGTTCCGAGGAGGAGCCGTTCGTTGGTGGAACACTCTAGGGAAGACGTTAAGCCCTAATGAGCCACTGCAATTGACATGGGCAGAATTCTTGGTGCAGTTCAAGCGCAAGTTCTGCTCGGCTCAAAATTTGTTGGAGTTGGAGAACAAGTTCCTGACATTGACGAAAGGCAGCATGTCAGTTGATGAATTCACCAATAACTTCACCGATAAGATGGAGTTTGCCTTGCGTATCGTCCCAGACGAGCTGACAAAGGTGGACCGGTATGCGAAGGGACTCCCATGGGAGTACGAGGTGCCAGTACGTCAGGCACTTACTCTAGAGGCAGCTATCTGGGCTGCCAAGTCTGTTGAGAACATGATAAAGGGAAGAACCACCGACAAGGTTGAGGTTGATGAGAAAAGAAAGTTTGAGGGAACATCTGGTTCCGGTAAGAAGGGCAAATTTTCGAAATCTGATTCGAAAAAGTTTGGAAGAAAAGGAGGCGAAGTGAAGTGGTGTGATACGTGTAAGAAAAAGCACTTTGGGAAATGTAGCGAGGATGTGACCTGCTACAAGTGTGGAAAGGTTGGACATTTTGCCAATGAATGTCCGAACAACAAAAGGATGTGTTTTGGTTGTAATGAAGAGGGGCATATTTTGAAAGACTGTCCGAGGAAGAAGGAGGCAGCTAAGCCCAACATTCCACCAAAGCCGAAGGCGAGAGCCTTCCAGATGACACTTGAGGCTGCTAAAGATGAAGCTGATGTCGCTTCAGGTACCTTTCTCGTAAACGAATTACCTGCTCAAATTTTGTTTGATTCTGGAGCCAACTACTCCTTTCATTTCGCATGAGTTTGGTAGAAAGCTAGCTTTGCCTGTTGATAGACTAGATAATGCTTTATTAGTCGAAGTTGCTAGTGGAAAGTTTGTACCTGTTAGCCATCGTATGAAAAACATCTTAATCGACCTTAATGGGAATAAGTTCCACGAGGAATTATTGCCCATCGATCTTAATGGTTTCGACATTGTGTTGGGAATGGATTGGCTTAGCGCCAATGATGCCGAAATTTTGTGCAAGAAGAAGATAGTTAAAGTAAACCCGCCTGGGAAAGAGTCATTTATGGTGTATGGGGACAAACGCAGAGTGAATTCTGGAATCATTTCCCTAATGAAAGCCAGAAAGTGTTTGACCAAGGGATGTACATCATATTTAGCATTCGTGATTGATGCTAAGAAGGAAAAGAAGGTGATGCAGAATATTCCAGTGGTGTGTAAGTATCCGGAAGTATTTCCCGAAGATCTTCCTGGATTACCACCTGATAGACAAGTGGAGTTCAGAATAAACTTGTTACCAGAGACCACGCGAATAGCAAAAGCACCTTATCGATTAGCACCGACGGAGATGAAGGAGCTGATGATGCAACTTCAGGAGTTATTGGACAAAGGTTTCATTAGACCTAGTTCATCGCCCTGGGGAGCTCCGGTGTTGTTCTTGAAGAAGAAAGATGGAAGTATGAGAATGTGCATCGATTACAGAGAGCTGAACAAAGCAACAATAAAGAATAGATATCCGTTGCCGAGGATTGATGACCTATTGGATCAATTGCAAGGTTCGAGCTATTTCTCGAAGATCGATCTAAGTTCAGGATATCATCAGCTGAAAGTAAGAGAGCAAGATATAGAGAAGACTGCATTCAGAACTAGATATGGACACTACGAGTTCTTAGTTATGTCGTTTGGACTAACCAATGCCCCGACAGCGTTCATGGATTTGATGAATAGGGTTTGTAATCCTTTCCTTGATAAATCCGTGATAGTGTTCATAGACGACATTCTGATTTACTCGAAAAGCCAGGAGGAGAATGGCAGACACTTGCGAGAAGTGTTAGAAGTTTTGAAGCAGGAGAAGCTATATGCGAAGTTCTCCAAATGTGCTTTTTGGATTCGTGAAGTCCAATTCTTGGGTCACGTGGTCAACCAAGAAGGGATAATGGTTGATCCAGCGAAGATCGAAGTTGTGATGAAGTGGGAACAACCGAAAAGTCCCACGGAGGTTCGAAGCTTTTTAGGATTTGCCGGATATTACCGAAGGTTTATCCAAGGCTTTTCTTCGATCGCTAGTCCATTGACAGCTTTGACCCACAAAGGAGCAACTTATGCTTGGAGTGATAAGCATAAAGAAGCATTCGAGAAGTTAAAGAAGAAGCTATGTGAGGCACCGATACTTTCCCTACCCGATGGAGTTGAAGACTTCGCTGTTTATAGCGATGCGTCTGGGGTTGGATTGGGTTGTGTTTTGACCCAAAGAGAAAAGGTGATAGCATATGCGTCTCGACAGCTGAAAGAGCATGAAAAGAATTACCCGACTCACGATTTGGAGTTGGCAGCGGTAGTTTTCGCTCTGAAAATATGGAGGCATTACCTCTATGGCACGAAGTGCAAACTTTTTATTGATCATAAGAGTCTCCAATATCTCTTTAATCAGAAGGAATTGAATATGAGGCAACGACGCTGGCTAGAATTACTTAAAGACTACGACTGTGAGATACTTTACCACCCCGGTAAAGCTAATGTTGTTGCTGATGCTCTCAGTCGGAAGGTCAATCTTGAAAGGAAAAGGACAAGCGCGTTGAGAATTGAAGTTGTCTCGACCATTGTGGAAAGTATAAAGAAAGCTCAAGAGGAAGCTTATGAGAAAAATGACCGAAAGGAGGAACGTTTGGGTAAAACGTTGGTGTTTGGTACAAACGGTCATGGACTGAAGGTATTTCAAGATCGTATTTGGGTACCTAAGTCAGGAGGAATTAGGGATCTTCTGATGGAAGAGGCTCACAAGACCATGTACTCGATTCATCCTGGTAGCACTAAAATGTATAGGGACCTGAAACCCTACTACTGGTGGCCGACGATGAAGCTTGATGTTGCAAAGTATGTGGCTGAGTGTGTGACTTGTGCGAGAGTCAAGACACAACATCAGAAACCGTACGGGAGTTTAGAACCATTGCCTGTGCCTATGGGTAAGTGGGAAGACATTGCTATGGATTTTGTCACTAAACTGGACAGAACAAAGAATGGTCACGACATGATTTGGGTGGTCGTTGATCGATTCACTAACAGTGCGCATTTCATAGCAGCCAAGGAGAAATGGTCTATGGAAAAGCTTGCGAATTCTTACGTGAGGGAAATTGTGAGGCTTCACGGTGTTCCGTTAACGATTGTATCGGATCGTGATAGCCGTTTCACCTCAAGGTTTTGGAAAAGTCTACAAGAGGAAATGGGTACCGAGTTATGTTTAAGCACAGCTTACCATCCGCAGACTGATGGTCAGAGTGAAAGAACAATACAAACACTTGAAGATATGCTGAGAGCATGTACCTTGGAATTCCTAGGTAATTGGGATGAACACTTACCTTTGGTAGAATTTTCCTACAATAATAGTTTTCACTCGAGCATTAAGATGGCACCTTATCAAGCTTTGTATGGACAGAAGTGTCGTACGCCGTCTTGTTGGCTTGAGGCTGGGGAAAATCAATTTATGGGACCGGAGATGGTTCATCAAACTGCTGAAAAGTTGAAAATAATTAGAGAAAGAATGTTAGCAGCTCAAGATCGTCAAAAGAGCTATGCTGACAAAAAGCGAAGACCGATGACTTTTGAGATTGGAGATTCGGTTTTGCTTAAAGTCTCGCCGTGGAAGGGACTTATAAGATTTGGTAAAAGGGGAAAGTTGAGTCCAAGGTTTATTGGACCGTTTAAAGTTCTTCAGAGGATTGGGAACCAAGCTTACAAGCTCGAATTACCCGAGGAACTGAATGGAATTCACAACACTTTTCATGTGTGTTATTTGAGGAAGTTCACGGGAGAAGTTCTCGATATAATTCCAATTTCTGAATTGAGAATTGATGAGAACAAAAGGTTGATTGAAGAACCAGAGGCAATTGTTGACTGAAAGACTAAGAAGTTGCGACGCAAAATGGTTGGGTTAGTGCTTGTCCGATGGAAACACACGAGCGGTTTTTAGCCGAAGCAATCTAAACAAGGATCGAAGGTCTCGTTGTTGGTATCGAAGCGATAAAAAGTTAGGCGAGAACGGACGTCAAACGAAGGAGTTATGAATTTATAACCAAGTTTTTCTGTCGCGGCCTATTAAAAATAAATAATAAAAATAAAGTCGAAATTAGCCGACGGAGTCTAAACGAAAGTTGTAGAGCGTAGTCTCACCTTCGCGTGGATATAAAGAACGTCAAAAACGGAGTTCGTATGAAGAAGATATGAATTTCCGAAGTTTATTTAATATTTTGTATTTAATTTTAATCTTTTAATCCGACATTATCCGAAGGCGAGTCACCGGTCCGATCCGACGTACGCCCCGCGTACGCGAGTACGCCCCGCGTACTCCGAAGAGTGTCGACATTTCGGATGACGCATGCAGTGACGATTTCGGAAGCAGTACGCGCTGCGTACTGCAGTACGCCTCGCGTACTCCGAGGCTCCAGCCTCTATAAATAGGAACCGAAGGCAGTCGAGTCTTTTGCCAATTTCTTCTCTTCTCTCTCCCGTTTTGCATCGTTTTGCATGCCAGAAATACCCCGCAACCACGGTATTATTCTCGAGCCCCGAGGCAAGTCCCAAGATCCCGAAGATCCCGAGAAGTGCGGTTCCCGAGCCGAAGCTCTGCCCGCGAGAAGTTCGATTTTTGAAGAGATCTTCAATATCTGCTGAGGATTACTACTTCTGCAAGTCGTAGTGTTGTCCGATCACCTTCTGATCAAGTGAGTGTATACTACCTTTCATAAACACGATAATAATACAAGTATGGTTTGAGTGTATTAAGTATATTGTTGTTTCTCTGTGTGAATGTGTATTCACTTTCTTCTAACTCATAGATATGATTTATTCTCTATGAGATATGTGTTATGTGTGTGTGTCTCATCTGTTATGGGATATATGTGTTGATTAAAGCATGCTATACAGGTTTTTAAACTATGTATACAAATTGTATAATTTTTATCTACTAATATGTTGGGTAGAACATGGGTAGATAGTTGGTGTGTAATAAACAGATGAGAGGCCTCGTTGTTGTTTGATTTAGTCATCTAGCGGAGTTTAGATGACGACCACTGGCTATTCTAGACAGTCTTGTGGAACATTAGCAGGTTCGCCACCTGTAGGTGTTAATGAACTTGGGTGTTTATTCGCTGCACTCCATCCCCCTCATGGTTGCCTTATTTGACTTATATTGCTGAGGAACCCCCGAAGCATGTGTTGTCGCCCCGATGAAATATTCTTAGACTAGGTCCCTTGTGTTAGTTGTTTTAGGGACATAAAGTGAGAATAACGGGAATGGGTAATTGGGTTATTGTTGGTTGGTGAAAATTAAATATGATTATTTATTGTGGGTTGAAAACCCTATATGCTCACCAGGCTCCCAAGCCTGACCCACTCAGTTTTAATTGTATTACAGGAAGTGGCGCGAGGGCATGAAATGGATGAACCATCAGTTGTTTTGATTTCAAGTCTGTATATGTTTATATTTGTTGAATGACTTGTAATGTATTCGTTTATGCTTATTGGTCTGTATCGGAACATGACACCCCGAGTTTTGATTATAATGAAAATACATTTCTTTTATGAAATGCTTTGGTAAACATTGTTTTATCATGTTTTGTTTTTGGGAACAAATTCCGCAACTCTTTCAAATCAAAAGGATTTACTCTGAAAATATTTTAAAAGCATAAATGAAAAACGGTCTTTTCTGGCCGAGATTTTGGGGATGTCACAAAGACTCAGAGTCCAAGTACGATTGTTGAGATAGTAGAAATGAGTCGAATACCATATGCTTCTATTGTTGGATCGATCATGTATGCTATGACATGTACTCGCCCTGATATAGCCTTTGCTCTGAGCATGGTTCGTAGATATCAAGGGAATCCTGGTAAAGCTCACTGGATTGCGGTAAAGAACATTCTAAAGTACATGCAGATGAATAAGGACTGGGTCCTTACCCTCGGTGGGAGTGATGACTTAAGAGTGACAGGGTATAGTGATGCCAACTTTCAGACCGACAAAGATAATTTCCGCTCTCAGTCGAGCTGGATATTTACCCTAAATGGTGGAGCAGTAACTTGGAAAATTTCCAAACAAGAGAGTGTAGTTGATTCAACATGCGAATTAGAGTATATATAACAGCAAGTGAAGCATTGAAGGAGGCGATATGGCTAAAGAACTTCATCGGAGACCTTGGAGTTGTACCAGCTGTAAAGGAGCCTATGGATATTTTCTGTGACAACGAGGGTGCAGTAGACTTAGCCAAGGAACCACAGCATCATGGCAGATCTAGGCACATCGACAGAAAATATCACTTCATAAGACATCGAATAGAAGAAGGGCTCCTCATAATGAAGGGGGTATCATCAGAGGAGACCCCAACAGATCCCCTTACGAAGGGAATGAGTAGGGTCAAGCACTTGCAACACGCTAGAAGAATCGGGTGAAGGACGATATTAGTTTTAATGATTAGATAGAATTTTAGAAACTTGTAATAGTTAAAATGTAATTGACATTTGATGATTGAATAAAAGGTGTTTTTTATTTGTAAGTAATGTTACTGTCTTGTGTTAATTATTTACTATTGTTTCATTTTGCATGTTTTGACTTCCAGAATAATAAGATTATTCAAACTATCCACAGTCGATCATACTTTGGAAGTAGGTTATGAAAGAAGACTGTCATGAATGGGTTTTTGTATGATTTTCTAAGGTGTTAGACATAGCAAAAGATTTCTACAAACATTCATGAGTGCTCTTGAAATAATATTTGAGTATTGGACTAAACCCATGCTCACATATCACTTCATGGAATTTATCATGGGTGATTGTGAGACGATAATATCGTATAATCTTCAAACCAAGATATATGACTTGGCGATTATTCGTTGGTTGTACATTAATAGTACAAAAACGCATTGGTAACTCGATGTTATAAAACGTGTTGTTGTGTATGATTCAACGAATAGTTAGTACAAGCATATAAGTCGAAGTTTATTTATTCCTTTTATCCTAAGAGGATTAAAAGCGATATCTTGGGCCCCTCGATGATTTTGTTTTGACTTATATGCCGAGCCCGGTTAGAACTCTATTATTGTGTTCAATTAAGTTCCGTGTCAGACAAATCAGAAATCGGGAAACAAACTGCAGGACAATAAGTATGACTATGTTCCATGTACTAGTGATCAAAAGAGACTAATTAAATTGATAAATATGAGTTGGGCTAATGATCCATGGTTTGATTTGTGATGGGCTTATGGGTTAATCCATGAAGTATGTATCCAAATCAAATGGATGGATCATAGGCTAATGTGTATGGATTAGGGTTACACTTGACCTTTGATATTCTGCACACACACACACACACACACACACACATATATATATATATATATATATATATATATATATATATATATATATATATATATATATATATGTTGTTCTAAGCCCTAAAATCGACAACTACTTGCATTTCAAAGGAGAGAAATCGGGTTTTTGTCTCCTTAGCCTCTCAACACTTGGGGTGCTAAGTTCTATCGAGGCCAAAGTCTTACTAGCTACATCAATAGGTAACTTTCTAACTTATTTTATGATTCATATGTTAAATTGTGTATGCTAGTTTAGGCTTCATGCTTTGTAAACCAATGTTGCATGTATAATTAGAGAAAACTTAGATCCAAAGCATTAGGGTTGTATGTGCACCATAGGAATGTTAGAGTATATAAAACCCAATAGTTTCATGAAAAGTTATTGCTAAGGTGAGTTACTTTGTGTTGTGGGTAGGGATGTTAACAATTTAATATTCCTAATTTCTTGGGCAGTTGTATGTGTGGAAACCAAAGACAATTGGAAATGGTTTATTGAAAATCTTACAGAAGATTTGGGGTGTTAAAATCAAGGACTTGGTCTAGTTCTAATTTTTGATCAACACAAGGTATGGTCCTTTTATAATTATATTACAATAGAAACTAAGTCTGTCTAACTTCATTACTTCTTCTTATATATGTAGGATTTGGTTGAGGAAGTGAAGGATTACTAGTAGTAGAACACAGGCAATGTGCAATGCATATCTATGCCAACTTTAGAAAGAAGTTTAGTAGAGCTCAATTTGAAAATATTTTTCTAGAGAACTAGTAAGGCAGCAACTGAAGCACATTTCAATGCAACCATGAAGGTGATTCAACAATTAAACCTTGTTGTCTTTGTTCATCTTATGGAAAGGGATCCAAAGACATGGTTTTTAGCTTTTTTTAGAGTTCACCGTGTTTCTTGTGAATCTATGGAGAATGGGTATCCAGAGAGCTTTAATAGTGTCATATTGGATGCTAGGAAGAAACCTATTATCATCATGTTAGAGGATATCCGTATTTATATGATGTAAAGGATGGTCACTATGCAAGTTAATGGACAGGGATGGGGATCGTTACTTAGTATGTCTTGACATTTGAGAAAAGTTGAATAAGCTACAAATTGAGCAGAGGTATGTACATATATTTAGTAATGTATAAATTACATGTTTGACCACTAATTAATTGCATTACATAATGTAAGTATTGGCAGGTTGTATCATGTGAAGTGATAAAGCTTGAAATAAGAAACATGGACGAGTCTTATGTTATTGATGTGCCAAAAATGGAATACACATGCATGTTGTGGCAATTAAATAGGTATGGGTGTGTGAATTCAGTTGCTACTTTATCATTTTTAAACATTCAGCCTGATGGAGCATATGTAGACCCATTGTACTTGGCAACCTTCTTCCACAATGTAGCGACCCAAATTTTCGTTTGTCATTAGGGTTAGCATTCTATTAAGTTTATTCTTAAAACTAATCTTTCCTTTGGTTTAGAATTAAGTTATGAAGGCCAAATTGTAATAAAATGAACCTTGATCATGTATATGGGTCTAGGGGTTATTTTGAGATACTTTGAGGGCCTTGATTGTAAATTATGAAGTGTATATTGAAGCTTGACCCTAAAATCTGGGAAATTATTCCATTTGCAGCCACCAACTTCTGTAGAGAGTGTGTGAGTGTGTGTGAAACCTTCTAGGGTTTGGAGATCATTCAAGGGAAGGAGGTGAAGTTCTTGGAGGCTTTGAAGCATTCTTAGGGGTGGTGATTAAGTGGCTTGTTCTCATCTTGCTTTTGAAGTGATACTCAATTTCCAGAAGGTAACATTTTCCTTTGAGTTATCTATATTCTCCTTCAAGTCACACTCATGAAGAAACCTTGGATGATGTAAAAATCCATGATTTATGTAACATCCCGAAAATCCTAGGTAATTTTTTTTCATTTTTAAAACAATAAATCATACAAACGAGTTGTTCCGAAACTGATCAAAGTGAACATATCATTTAAACATCAGAGTAATAACATAAATGGACAATGCGGAAAACTCTGGGGGATGCTATGCAGTCACGCTGGGCTTTTCCCTTTCGAACCGAAAGTACCTGAAACCATAAATATGAAACCGTAAGCACAAAGCTTAGTGAGTTCCTCAAAATACCACATACCAAAACATAAAAGTGTCATGGGCTATCCCGATGGTCTTTCCCTGCAATGTCAGGGCCAAATCCCGGTCTTACATACAAGTGTCATGGGTTACCCCCATGGTCTTTCCTTGCAATGTTGAGAGTCAAATCCTGATCTTACATACAAGTGTCATGGGCTACCCCATGGTCTTTACATGCAATTCCAAGGGCCAAATCTCGGTCTTACATACAAGTGTCGTAGGCTACCCCCATGGTCTTTCATACAATTATCAGGGGCAGGTCATGGTCTTTCATGCAAGCATCACAGAGACAACTAGCATTCCACATAACAAATAATGGGCTGACATTGGTGCCTTCGACCCATAGATATAATGAGAAAATTCACCTCACAGTCTGAAAGAATAGTTACACCGATCACTACTCTAAAAGCTATCTTTATCGGTCACCTATACAATTAACAAGAACCCAAATCTCAAATTATAAATCAAATTACCCAAAATGCCCTTAGGTCAAACTTGGTCAACCCTGGTCAAAGTCAAAGTCAACAATCAAGGTCCAAAAGTCAATATTTGTTCCCAGCGTACCAAGAGAGTACGCCCAGCGTAATTAGTCGCAATAAATGTTAGACTAAAATTTAGCGATAATAATACTAGGTCTCGTCAACGGAAAAGACAATTGTTAGAAGCAAAGCGTTGCCCGAATTTCGAGTCATCACTTTAACAAATGAGTACACAGTTACTTTCATCTTACACATAGATATGAAGTATTTAATATAATTTACTTGCTACATGTGCCTATTATCTGTGTTCCAGATATCTGTGCTAGATGAACAATTTATACATGTTTTAATCGATTTAAACTGTATATGTATTTTATACCTATAATTATGTTGGGTAAATATGGGTAGATGATATAGATGATGAAAGAGGAAATAAATGATGAGAGGCCTCAATGTTTAAGTTGATCCAGTCATCTTGTGGAGTAGAGATGACGACCACAGACTATTCTAGACAGTCCAGTAAAACGTTGGCAGGCTCGCAACCTATATGTGTTTTTGAACTACGTGTTTACTAGGTGTACTCCATCCTCCTCATGGTTGTCTTACTGACATATATTGTTTAGGAATCCCCTAAGCAGTATTGTCTTCTTGATGATGATCCTTATGGTAGGTCCCTTCAATTAGATACTTTAGGGATAGAAAGTGAGGATAACGAGAACGGGTAATTGGGTTGAATGATTTGATGAAATCAAAGAACTTAATTATTATGGGTTGAAACCCTATGTGCTCACCAGGCTCCCAAGTCTGACTCACTCAGTTTCTTATATTACAGGTAGTGGCATAAGAGCACAGGTGTGATGATCGGATGAGAGATCTATGGATTATAGACCATTAGAATAATAGAGGTTGTAAGGCCTATGTTATTTCCCATTTATGCTTATGCAATGTATTGACGATGACATCCCAACGTTTTTAATATAATTGAAATACATTTCTTCGGAAATGATTTGATAATATACTTATCATATTTTTGGGAACAAATTCTGCAATATTATTCTTAAAAATGATACTCTGATTTTAAATAAAGCATAAACAAATCAGTCTTTTTTGGCCGTAAAATTAGGGATGTCACATGTTTTAGATTGCTTATTTAAAACAACATATGTTTTTTTTTAGTAAAAGCGCTTATTAATTTATCTGGTGTCAAAACAGAGTTTTTAAAAAAATGTATGGCTTAGCTTATCTGGTACCAAAATGTAATAAGTTGATAATTCAGTTTTTAATATTTGGGAAATGGTGCTTATATGTGTAATTAGAAAATAACCTATCAAAAACTTCTTAAATAAGTTAGTAAGGAGAGAATAACTTAATAATAAAAGCTCTTTACTTAAGTCCATAAGTACTTATGAAAACTTCATATTCAAACAATAAGTCCTTGGTGTTGGGTGCCTTAGATCTTTGAACGTTAAGCTCCTTGATATATGGTGGTGAAGATTAAAAGTGAAACTAACTCTCGTTGGTCATCTTGTATTAAAGCATTGCATAAGATTAATTGTATTGATGGAAAACATTTGGCGAAGCATGTGATACCGGGGACTTGGCTCTCCATTTATAAAATTAAATGGGAGCTTGAAGAGTAGGATATCTCTATTGTTGATGTCATTTGCAGGAAAATAGGGGCTAGAAATCACACATATTTATGGAAGGACAAGTGGAATAGGGTGGATACTTTCAAAGACTTGTTCCTAAGGCTATACAAGTTAGAAGAAATGAAAATATACATGATCTCGAATAGGTAAAATTGAGGTAATAGTGATGATTTTTATTGGGCTTGGAAAACACAACTGAGAAGAGGAAATGAGACTAATGAGCTAGTCAATTTGGTCGCTGCTATGGAGGGAATTTCGCTATCGCCGGATTCAGATACCTGGTCGTGGATGACGGAAGCCTCGAGGCTATTCTCAGTCATTTCTTAGGACTTTGACGGTGGATTAGTTGAATGTTGATAACTTTTTTAAAGATTTCAAATTGGTTAATTGGGTGCCTCTCAAAATAAACTGTTTCGGTTGGCTTGTTTTACGTAATCAAAGGCTCTCAATCTTGCTGTCATGGGTTTTAACATTTCTTCCTTGGTTTGTCCTCTTTGCAATTCAGAAGATGAGGATACAGATCATGTTTTTTCCTTGTGCGGTTTCTTGATTCAGGTTTAGAGGTGGTTTCAAGATTAGAGCGGTTGATGTTTGATTCGAAGAGATGTGACGGAAATTAGTAATTCTTTGAAAGATTCAATCTAAGGTAAATAGAAGAATTAAACCACTTTGTTTGGGAGGGGGGGGGGGGGGGACTTGGTTAGACATGTGGAAGGTATGATGCATAACCTATTGACCCATGGAGGTTCACCTGCAATGACTCTAGAGCATGAGACATAGCCTCATGTTCGCAGCGACAGATGAGTCGGTGCATGAAAGCTGGTTCGGAAACCCTCATTAGGGGATTATGGTTTGGTTGATTTGAAAATCTGTAGCTCCTACATTTTCAACAAAAAGAGACAACTTTCTTTAAAAACGGTGGATGATATCTTCTTACTAGTGTTTTAATGTATTCACCGTTCAATATTTATTTTAAAAACTTCTTATAAACAATACCAAATACCAAATAATAATAAGTTAATAAACGCTTCAAATAAGTAATTCCTAACGCACCTTGATATACTTACTTTTGAATAAAATTAATTTAAAGGTGAATATAGTAAAAAAAATATCATCTGTATCACTTTTTTTAGTGATTGATAGTGAATCTAATAAAAGTTAAGAAATTGTAAGGAACTGATTTTGATATACGATAAGTCGATACCTCTACTTATATAATAATTTCTGTGATATAGAGATGGTAATACTTAACGCACGAACACGTGTCTCGTGACGTGGAGTGTTGCCTTGGCACTCTCTCTCTCTCCTCTCTCTACAAGCTGCAAAAAGCCCACACTTCTTCCCTCCCCTCCCCCTCCCTCGCTTTAGAGAGAGAAAGTTTAGAGAGAGAAAATGCAGTTCTGAAATTTCTTCTTACTCAGGTACTGCTTATTTTGTTTAATTTTTTTTTTCTCAACTGTTCGATACTACACAATTCGCGTGTGAAATTCGAAATTCAAATCGTTTTAGTTGACAATTTTATGTGTTTTTTCTATAGATTGCAGTAGAAGCTCGTGCATTTATTGTTTTTTTTTTGTTTATTATGTGTTGATTCAGCTCTGACTGATATTGTCTATGAATACCTGTAGTAATTTTTTGATCAAAATACGCATGTGTGTGTGTGTGTTTGTAGAGAGAGAGAGAGAGAGAGAGAGAGAGAGAGAGAGAGAGAGGAGATCAGAAGTGGGAATTGGGAATAATAAACCGATCAAAACTGGAAAAATAGGGGAAAAATTTTCATATGATTGAAAGCATTGTGTTCATATAGTGGAATTTGCTTTCTGGTAGACTGGTGCGTACGTAGAGTTTTAATTTCAATTGAGAAGTGTTAGGAGGTATTGATTGAGAAATAAAATTATTAAATTTGTAGAATTAATTAATATTCCAGGAATGATTTTGGTGATGTAATTATTGGGATGAATGTGAGGATAGTTTTGTAAATTTGGTAGTAGGTTATCGTGGATTGGATTGGTAATTGTCTTGGACTTTTGTGGGTGCTGTTTTACTTTCTCCTTGTTTGATGTGGATCATGGAAAGGACAAAATTACGCCGTACCTTTTTTCTTTTCTTTTGAATTTATTGTCATGGATCAACATAACATATAAATCTCAATACCAAGACTTTTACTTGTTTGGTTAAAAATTATTTCAAACAATAAAAAAGACATATTGTAAAAATAAATTAATCAGAGAGATTATGGACAAATTAATTTCCCTTTAAATTAAATTTTGGTAAAGGATGATTTTGAACAAAAAAACTAATTAGTTATTTTGAATGTTGGCGTGTTTTATTGATGGTGTTTAGTTTTATCTCATTTGATTGTTAGATGATGATATACTTTTAAATGCTTTGGCGTGTAATATTCAAGATCTTTAGGCCTTAATTATTTTTGTGTTATCTTGACATTTTTATCCTACATTGCAATCTGCAGGTGAGTATTGTTTCTAGTGTTTGGCCATGGGCAACTGTGAAGAGACAACGGCTTGTAAGCCAGAAAAACCATCTTCACCACCTCCACCACCTGTAACTGTAAGTAACCTTCAAATTCTTTTTCATATTTAACCATCGATACTGCTGCCTCTTAATCAATTAAAAGTCTACAAATTAAAACCAAGCTTCACAGATAAATCATCAATCAATGCTTGTTATTAATTAATTGTTACTAATGCTTGCAGGAGCATCAGCAGACGAGTGTTCATGCATATCCCGATTGGGCAGCTATGCAGGTTTAATTTGTTGATTATTTATTATTCACACAAAAAAAAACAAAAAAAAAAAAAAAGTTTTTTTTGTTTCTCACAACTCAGAGTGATTGACCGAAGTTTGACTTGTTTGTATATATGTAGGCTTATTATGGGCATAGCATGGCTGTACCACCATACTTCAACTCGGGTCATCCTCCTCCAGCTTATATGTGGGCACCACCACAGGTAATGGTAATTAAATTTTTAAACACTACCCGTTAATTAGCTTAATTCATTAATTTTTGTTGACCTTAATTAATCTGTATATACTACTTGCAATTTCAGCATATGATGCCACCTTATGCTGCAATGTATCCACATTATCCACATCCTGCAGGAGTTCCTCTTGTGAGTCTTTTTTACTTCAACAACTAATTATGTATAGATAGATATTTATGACAAATTAATGTGGTTTCAGGCTAGTCCAATGAGCATTGATTCTCCTGCCAAGTCATCAGGGAACTCTGAGCGTGGCTTGATGAAGAAGTTAAAAGGATTTGATGGGCTGGCAATGTCGATAGGCAATGGGATTTCTCACAGGTAGCCTAGGTTACTGCTCATCTTTCTTTCTTTAATTTCCCATTAAATTAATTTCAAATATAATAATTTTCAACAGTGGGGATACCGAAGCTTCTAGCCAAGGAAGTGATGGCAATACCGATACTAGGAAAAGGAGCCGTGAAGTGTCTCGTAATTTCCACACTTTTTTTTTTTTAACTGAAAATTGTAAAATGTACTCTTATTGTTGGTTAAAGTTTATGAACTAAATGCAGCAGCAGCTGAAGCTGGAAAGATAAGCGGTCATTTTTTTCATAAAGAACCAAATGGAGTGACTGCTCTTACTGTTGTTACCTCTGACTCAGAAATTAAGAAATCTCCCACTGCAGTTACCATGATGACATCAGCAACTGCTGCCATGATGCCCAACCAAGCTCAACAGCAGGTCCATTTTAATGCTACATTTATTTATCATCTTTGATCGCAACACATTTTGTTGAATTTGGTAGAGTAATCAACTTTTGGAACCTTCTTTTTCTGAATATTTCCCTCGATTGACAGAATGAGCGAGAACTGAAAAGGGAAAGGAGAAAGCAGTCTAATCGCGAATCTGCCAGGAGATCTAGATTAAGGAAACAGGTAACGTACTATGCGTTTGTCTGTATAGGCCTGGTTGGGTTGGTGTCTTAAATCTAGATAGATACATTAATAGTTTTTTTTTTTTTTTTTTTTTTTGGCTTAACCCATCAAGTCATTCTGTCCATCATCCTATAAATTCAAAAAGAAACAACGTAACGAGCCGATGTTTTAAGTGCTTAGCTCGTTAAATCGAAAAGAAACAGGCCTAGCTAGGTCTCTTATGTTCCAAAATACAGTATTTGCTAGCTAGCTTGGATCTCACAAAACAAAATGCAAAATATCTGTTTCAGGCTGAAGCTGAAGAACTGGCGATAAAAGTTGATGCACTGACTAGTGAAAATCTGACCCTTAAGTCCGAGATTAACCGACTCACTGACAACTCACAGAAACTCAAGCTTCAAAACGCCAAACTAACTGTAAGGCACGGAATCCAAATCTCATTATTAATTATATGTATACTTGTTAAAATTATATACATTATTATTATTTTTTGTGATACAGGAAAAACTGAAAAACGTGCAAGAAGAAAATGACACAGAAGATAAGAGTGTGTCCCTGAGCACGGCTAACCTCCTGTCAAGGGTGGACAGTTGTACTTCTGAGGAAGGTGGAAGTGGAAATGATGATGAAGAAGAAATGGTGTACACAAGTAGTAGTAACAACAACAATAACCAAAACTCTAATGCTACCGCAAAGCTGCGTCAACTCCTGGATGCTAGCCCACGGGCTGATGCTGTTGCTGCTGGCTGAATGCTTCCTCATCATCATCATAATCAAATAACCAAATATATATATATATATATATATATATATATATATATATATATATATATATATATATATATATATATATATATATATATATATATATAAGTATCCTACTGTTTGCTTTAAAAAAAAAATCTAATTATATATATGTGATTTTGGCGTCATTTTGAAGCTGAAATAACTTACTAGTGCTAACACTACTAGATAATGATGATAAGATGAAACAAATTGGAATTGGATTTCTAGATTTATGTCCGGTTGTGCTTTGTGGTGAGCCTGAAACGTGTTTTTAGTTTCAGTGTTTGCTTCGAAATTGGCCACCGACACGTTATCTTAATTATTAACATCTCAATAGATAAAGACATGTACATTTATTATTGAGATGAGATGGGTGTTTTAAAAATATGTTTGTGTAATATATGAGCATGGTTTTTTCTTGTTTTACTTGATAGTGGTTTCTCTTTGTTAAAAGTCTATAAGCACTCTAGTCTATACAAGTAGTGCATGTGGCGTGAAAGATTTGACGCTCCATTCATCGAAGAAGAAAAAATAAAGTGTAAAAAGTGGGGTGCTTAGTGGAAAGAAAAAAAAAAAAAAAAAGCTGTACTTTTTTAATGGTTTCGCAAGAGCAAAGAGTAGTGGTGCCACCATCCCCCTAGTTGTAGAAACTATGTGTAGTGTCTATGGCTCAAAACATGGCACCTACATCTGACTCTTTCCTTTGCCACTTAGATCCTTTTTACACCACTTGAATGTTATGTGCATAATACGACTTGGCTTACGCTTGAGTCGACAGGTTTTTATTTTCAGAATTTTTTGTCTTGGCCAAATTTGAAATATTTTCAAACTTGCGAATAATAAATATTGAACTTGCAAATTTTTAAAAAAATTAGCGAGCGTTATGTATATCACAAATTGTGTGCGGGTATATTGAACAGTCAAATATGCTTATTTTAGTAAAATACTACAAGATATTTGGATACACGCAATTGAGTCAGCCTGAATTTGGTTTAAAATGATGTTTTTTTATTTCAAAATTTTATATATCATTTATGCATAATTAGAGATCCTTTATAGAAATCCTTATTGAATAATTAGATATAGAAATTGACAATTCTGTTTTAAAAGGTTCCGTATGTCAATGCTAATAATTGTATATAGAAAATGGCATTTCTGTTTTATATGTCATTTATTATGCATAATCAGAGATATCTGACGTCAATGCTAATATCTGACGTCAAGAGTTCCTCATCTCATCTACCACATGAGGAAGTACAACATTCTGGCACTGGGAGAGTGTCACGTTCCGGATTGGGCTTTACCATTTGGACCAAATGGAGTCTGCCTAGAACGATAAGGCTTTGCGGTATGGATTGGACTTGGCTACGCGTAGTGCCTACGTGGCAAGGCCACCTACACGTGAACACCGCCTCCAGGTGTACGTATGTGCCTTGTACAGGCAAAAACGGGAAAGGTGATTGGTTAATGCCTTGTTTGACCATTTCTTTTTTCTGTGTCAAAGTTCGTGGATTTAAAAAGAAAAAATCACTCTTTTTTAAAGAGTGAAGAAAATGAAGAAAAAAGCAGGACGAAGAAAACGAAGAAAATGGCGATGTGCAGGTGAGGAAGAAGATAGTAAAATGAAGGCTTGACAACTTTGGTCCCTGTAGTCTTGGTTGATTACAAATCCCACCCTAAGTTAAATTTTTTATACTTAAATGATTTTTAAAAATTACAGATAAGACCCTTAATTTCTAATATACTTAAATGATTTTTTATACTTAAATGATTTTTAGAAATTAACTCTTAACTTATATATTTCAATTATATTTTTTTAATTTCTAACATACCTTTAAATATTTATTTAAATATTTATTGAATTTTAAGATTATGTTTTTTTATTTAACTTATTGTACTTTTTTATTACTAAAATATTTATTTATGTTTAATAACTATGTTTTTTTTATTTAATATAATGTCAAAAAAAAAGTAAATAATATGGAGTGGTAACCATTTCAAATGGGTAGTAGACTAGTAGTGCACATGTAAGTAGAGCTGATATGACAACTTTTCTAATAGGTTGATGGTAACCATACCCTTTGGCCTAATCTTATTAGTCTAGTCACTAGTGGTTGTTGTTTGACTTAGTTGATGGAGAGCTTATGAAGGGACTTTATATAGCGGGTTAGACACAGCTAGTTTTATTTGTTTGATGAGCCCACATATAGCACGATGAAACCAGTTGACATACATATCTAAGAAGGTTCTAGCCCAGCGGTATCAGGTGGTGTCTTCCCTCTTTGAGGTTGAGGTTCAAGTCCCGTCGTGGACATAGGTGGAATAGGTGTTGTTAGCTTAGGAGTAGATTAGATTTGCCGGTTCAAAAACAAAAAAAAAAAAAAAAAAAAAAAAAAAAAAAAAAAAATCTAAGAAGGTTGATATCATTGTTTTTGTACGGGATATCAGAACGTTAGACAAACAATAAGTAATGCCAATCTTGAGTATGTGGATATCGCTTTGTATAATTGTACGCTCTAATCATTTACCATCTTTACATATTTTTATTTGATATGCCACGTGAGATGAAAATTTCATAATATGTTTGAAATTTCTCATAAGATAAAAAGAAATCTGAAAAGGATTATCCATAAGTAAGTTAATAAAGGAAGTTTAGTTACATACAAGCATGCATGCGAAACAAAACTTCTTTATATATAACTAGGAAAGATAGGATAAATTATAAATACTCAGCTATAGAAAATTTGGCACTGCTTTCAACCTCAATCAAGTGATCATCATCTTGTCTCCAATCAAGCATTAAACAAGAATAAAATCATGGAGGATAAATAAAGAAGAAAACAAAATACGTCCATACATAAAAGACAATCAATGGTTTGAGTCATTACGTATATAATTATAGACAAAATTGTAAAAATGTCAATGTGGTATGTATTTTTTTGGGGTTTTAGTCCAAACTTCGATTTTTTTGACTTCGTGGTCCTTTTAAGTTAGTTTCGTTACGTTTTTTGATGCCTCTGAATAGTAAAATGACTGTAATATCCTTGGGTTATTTATTTTTCATTTTTTTTCATTTCTTTTTAAATCTAGAACTAATATATTTTATTTTAATAATTAATAAATTAAGAAGGGCCCACCTTCTCTCTCTCTCTCTCTCTCTCTCTCTCTCTCTCTCTCTCTCTCTCTCTCTCTCTCTCTCTCTCTCTCTCTCTCTCTCTCTCTCTCTCTCCAAGAGTTCTTCTTCCTAAAAAATACACAACATTCAAGTGGCTAACTACAGGAACTAAAAGCTCATAAAAATTCAATCTTGTAGATTAACCATGTAGATCAAAAGCTCATAAAAATTCAACCATGTAGATCAAATAGAAAACTCATCAAGGTATAAACTGTATACCAGAAAAAGATGCACAAGAGGAAAGGTTCTTGGATCTACAAGCTTGCGAGCAACCACTTCTTCTTCTCTAGACTCCTTCAACAAAATGCACCAAAACACTCAATAAGTTCACAAAACTCACACAAGCAACTTAGAGTTGGAATTAGGGTTTGGGGAGGGAATGATGGTTGATAAGGATGATCAAATGGGGATATAATGTTGTTTAAATAGGGAGCAACCCTTAAGATTAGGGTTTGGAGTTTAGGCTAGTATGCCCGACGTACCACACGTATGTTCATCGTACTAGCGAATCATCCGCGTTCCAATATGCACGAGTACGTTGCGCGTATCTTCGAGTACGCCCATCGGACGATTAAAGTGCAAGCCTTTTTCTTCTCATGGACCAATTGTGCCATTTCTCATAAAAAAGAGCAATAATATTAATACCTGATATTGGGATGTTATAATTCTCCCCCACTAGAATCAGACTTCGCCCTCGAAGTCATTTTCAGGAAACAGCTCAGGATAGTGCTCATGCATCTCGGACTCGGGTTCCTACGTCCACTCCGAGCCCCTTCGGTGATGTCTGGGTGATAGTGGTGTTGGGTTTTGAGCACTATAACACTCCTATGGTGCACATGCAACCCTAAATGCTTTGGATCTATGTTTTCTCTATTATACATGCATATATTCAAATTTTTCCAAAGCATTGTCCTAACTAGCATACAAATTTCCAATTGAATAAAACATCTAGATAGATGACATACCTTTTAAAGGACTTGTAGTTCTTGACCCTTGATAGCTTGAGCACCTCAAGTGTGATGCCTCTAATGGTTCATAAACACCAATATGCAAGAGGATGATTTAAGAGAATAATCTATTTATCTCAAAGAGAAGAGGCAACCGATTTTGGTCTATAGAGGGCTCTATTTATAGTGTTGGACATGTTAGGGTTACACTTGGTAAACCCTAATAATCCATGACTTTCCACATTCTCATGCTCCATGGGTTTAACCTCCATGGATTAGTTTAGCCCATAATCATGGATCGTTAGCCCACACTACAGGAATGATTGATTTACATAATCAATCCCCATATATTTAATTAGTCTCTTTTTATCACAAAATTAATAAATTAATTCTTGATCAATACTAATTAAATAATTTTGTATTAATATATTATACTTGTAATATATTAATAAACCATAAATAACCTTATTCTTAAAATTCATCCTATCAAATTGCACTGGTAAAGGCAACCTAAAAGGACCATGCTACAATCGAGTCAAGTATATACCAGTTATAGTTATAAGTCTAATAACTATTTCTGCTTATGCACTTCAGGATCTGACTTAGCAATCGTAAGCTTTCAAAAGCCGTTGTCGAACTCTGACCTAGTCAGTGACGCCTCCTTCAGATAAGTGATCATATACTCCTCCGTTCTCAAGATATCTATGCGGACAAGCACATGGAACATAGTCATACTTACTGTCCTGCAATTTATTTCCCGATTTCCGATTCGTCTGACATAGAACATAACTGAACACATCAATTTAGTACTAACCGGGCCCGACACATAAGTCAAAATAGAATCATCGAGGGGCCCAAGATATCGCTTAATCCTCTTAGGATAAAAGGAACATATAAACTTCGACATTATATGCTTGTACTAACTACTCATCAAATCATGCACATCGATATGTTTTATAACATCAAGTTACTGATGCGTTTTCGTGCCATGAATGCACAACCAACTTGTCGTCAACAACTCATATATCTTGGTTTGAAGATTATATGATATTATCGTCTCACAATTACTCGTGATAAATTCCATGAAGTAATTTTGGTGAGCGCAGGTTGAATCCAATACTCAAATCTTATTTCAGGAGTACTAATGAATGGTGTAGCAAACTTGTTGCGATGTATAACTCCTTAGAAAAATCTACAAGCCAACTCATGACAGTCTTCTTTTATACCTACTTCCAAAGTATGATTCAATATGGATAGTTTGAATAATAATAATAATCATAATTTTATTATTCTGGAAATCAAAACATGCAAAGTGAAACAATAGTAAATAATTGATACAAGACAGTAACTTTACATATAAATAAAAATCCTTTTATTCATCATCAAATGTCAATTACAATTTAGCTATTACAAGTTTCGATTTATCTAATTACTAAAACTAATATCATCCTTTAATCCAATGTTCCTCGCATGCTGCAAGTGCTTAACCCTAGTCAGTCCTTTTGTAAGAGGATCTGTTGGGTTGTCCTCTGACGATATCCCCATTACCACGAGGTGCCCTTCTTCTACCTGATGTCTTATGAAGTGGTATTTTATGTCGATATGTCTGGATCTACCATGATCTCTCGGTTCCTTGGTTAAGGCATCCGTACCTTCATTATCACAGAAAATCTCCACAGGCTCCTTTATGGATGGAATGACTCCAAGGTCTCCGATGAAGTTTTTCAACCATAGCGCTTCCTTTGATGTTTCGCTTGTTGCTATGTACTCTGATTCACACATTGAATTAGCTACAATTTCCTGCTTGGAACTTTTCCATGTCACTGCTCCTACATTCATGGTAAACACCCAGCCCGAATGAGAGCGGAAATTATCTCTGTCGGTTTGGAAGTTGGCGTCGCTATACCCTATCACTCTCAAGTTATCACTCCCACCGAGGGTAAGGATCCAATCCTTAGTCCTCCGCATGTACTTAAGAATGTTCTTAACTGTAGTCCAATGAGCTTTACTAGGATTCTCTTGATATCCGCTGACCATGCTCAAATCGAAGGCCACATTAGGGCAAGTACAAGTCATAGCATACATGATCGAACCAACTGCGGAAGCATATGGTATATGACTAATTTATGCTATTTCAGCCTTTATACTCGGACTCTGAGTCTTACTCAGTTTGGAATTGCCTTGGATAGGTAAGTCACCTTTCTTGGAGTTCTCCATTGTGAAACGTTTCAACACTTTGTGCAAGTAGGTACTTTAACTAAGTCCTATTAGGATTTTACTCCTGTCTCTCAATATCCTTATCCCTAGGATATAAGTAGCTTCTTCGAGGTCCTTCATAGCGAAACACTTCCCAAGCCAACACTTAACCTCCCGTAAGGTTGGGATGTCGTTTCCTATAAGTAGTATGTCATCTACATACAATACCAGAAAGCTCATTATACTCCCACTAGCTTTGATATATACACATGACTCATCCTCGCTTCTCGAAAATCCAAACTCTTTGACTTTCTCATCAAAACAAAGATTCCATCTGCGAGATGCTTGTTTCAATCCATAAATGGATTTCTCAAGCTTACACATTCTATTAGGGTACTTTGCATTAACAAAACCCTCTGGCTGACTCATGTAAACATCTTCAGCCAACTTTCCATTAAGGAAAGCGGTTTTGACATCCATTTGCCATATTTCATAATCATGAAATGCAACTATGGCCAACATAACCCTTATATATTTAATCTTCGCTACTGGTGAGAAGGTCTCATCATAGCCAACTCCTGGAGTTTGAGTAAAGCCCTTCGCAACCATTCGTGCCTTATATGTGTGTACATTTCCATCCATGAAAGTGAAAGATATTCCTAACCAATTTGGGGCGTAGTGGTACATCATGCAACGTTCATCATAAATCGTACACCTACTCAAGCATTGATAGGCGCTACACCGTTCGAGAAATTTTTAGGTGAAAAGCCAAACCTTGAAGACTTAAAAGTATTTGGTTGTGTTGCATATAAGAGAGTAGTTTCAAAACATTTAGAGAAGATTTATGATAGGTCTCGACTATTGGTATATTTTTGAAAGGAACCCCATTAGGGAGGATTTCGGTTATATAATCTGCAGGAAAATAAAATCATCATAAGTGCCTATGAAATTGGTGATGAAAATAAGACATGGTAATGGAGTAATGAACCCGAAAATCAAGATGGAAATGAACGGGTACATTTACTATAACACCCACAAATTCGGGCTACACATAATAAATAATAATTATTAAAATTAAATCCTTGAATAAGATAATCTATATTCGTGAAGGCTATAGACTATATAATATAAGTTTCATATAGGAAAAATATACTGAATCGTCTGTAAATCATAAAAATGAGTGTGACAAAACACACACACACACACACACACACACATATATATATATATATATATATATATATATATATATATATATATATATATATATAAAGTACACGTCGTCTCGATCCCGAAAATATAAATTTCGTAAAAATCTGACTCCATGTGAATTAGATATGATTTTTGTAAGATATTAAAGTCAACCACATACAAAGATTGTGTGACGTAAAAAGTTGCGAAGAGAATGGTTGGCTTTTAGCTAAAGTCATCAAAAGGAAAATCATATTACTCTTTAAGATGGAAACTTGAGAAAAAGAATACCAAAAATGTAGTCCGTATGAGAGAGTTATGTTTTTAGCGAAATAATTTAACTTTATTAAAACATGGATAAAAAATAAACTAAGAATTAGATGTCGGGGTCTATAGGAAAGTTGTAGATTTCTTCGAGAGCTTTCCGGTGAAATAAAGAACATCAAAAACAGTGTTTGTATGAAGAAGTTACAGAATTTACAAAATATGTATTTTGCGCCACGCACGGTGCATGTCGGGCACGCGACGTGCGCTTCTAAAAAGTGAAAATGTGAACCACAAAGAGGCCGCCACATGGCACAAAGCGGATGAGGAGACGTTGTCTTAAAATGTGTGACGTGCACCCTAAAAATCGCCTATAAATAGGCTCCAATGCCCCATTCTCTTCCCACTCCTCCCAAGTTCTCTCTCTCGAGTTGCTTTCGATTTTAGCCTATTTTCCCTTAGTTTTAGTCTGCGGCGAAGACCTGTGGTCCCGAAAGTAGTAATAGTTAGCAAGTAAAATCTCTACTAGTGCAATTTCTGGACTTTTGTCTAGAAAATATATGTAAGTTAAATTACGCACATCCTTATTTCAGTGTAATTTATATTTATATGTCATAGTCATATTATGAACCCATAAATAAGATTTATCAGTAACTCTAAGTCATAATATTGGTTGATCTACTTACGGGAGAGGTGTCTAGAATGGTCACGTTGGCTTGGTTGTTGGATTTCAGAAATGCTATATGCCGAAATGATCCTGCCTCCCAACTATCTACCTGGTTGATCCTTACTTGATATATCTTGATGTAGACATTAGGATTGGTGAAGAATCTTGATTATCATTAGTCGCTAGGAATATAAACCTAAAATTTAGTAATGTCCGTACTTAGGCCACGTCAAAGGAAAAGCTAAAGGTGTTAGGCGAAGTTCTGCCGAAATCACCTATCATTCACCTAAGTTAGGTGAGTGCATAGTTACTTTCTGCTTACACATAAATACAAGTATTCTAAATGCTTAATTGTTATGTGTGATGTCTTTATTGTGTTTAATGTAGTTATACAATATGATTGTTACTTGATTTAATCATATATTTATCATACTTAATAATATGATTGGGTAGTGAAGGGTTGTGCGAAATAACAAATGAGAGTTTGTGATAGGGTTATGTGAGATAGTGGTTATGATAGGTTAGTGAAAGTCGTCCAGAATAATAAGTCGTGTATGCCGTATCTATCTCAAGTACTTTTGTACAACCATGCTTATCCAAGGTACTTTTGTATTGTCATGCTTATCCCAAGTACTTTTGTATTGTCGTGCTCAAGGTTCTAAATAACGTAAGGCATGACTTGGCGGCAATGTCAAGCCTCAAACTTTTTTGAGCCTTGACGAGCCTCGTGGTTTGTAAGGCGTGACATAAGGCGTCAATTTTGTATATAATTAATACTTTTATATGTATTTTCAACTATTATTCTTTTTTATAGACATATATGAATTAATGAGGCGTTTTGGTAAAGCTTGGCGGCAGGTACAAGCCTTGGAGCCATGGCGGAGCCATGACGAGCTTTTTAGATCCTTGGTCGTGCTTAACCAAAGCACTATTGTATTGTCGTACCTGTCATGACTATCCAAAGTACTAATGTATTTTTGTGTTTCCATGTTTACCTAAAGTATTATCATACAGTCGTGCGTGCCTAATCATCTAGGAATTTTAGTTGTCTGTTGATAAGATCCTTTAAGAAAAATCCTTCGAGATTGTCATATTAGGATTAGTAAGTGAGAGTAATGGGAGTGGGGTAATTAGGTTATTTGAATGCTGAAGAATATTAATTAAATATTATAATATTATGGGTTGAAAACCTTATGTATCTCACCAAGTTTCAACCTGAACCACTCAGTTTCTTTGTATCACAAGTAATGATATGAAGATACTAATGGATAATTATCTGCTAGAGAATTAAAGGAGTTCGTAGACTGCTAGAATATTGATGTAAGACATGTTTATGCTTATGTTTTTGTATCAATTATGGCATCCCAGGGCTTAATAATCAATGGAAAACATTTCTTTGAAAATACTTTTACGGGACCGAATTCTACATCAATAAATAAAATCTAGTTTTAAATAAGCATAATTAAAAGTTTTAAAATGACCGTAAATTTGGGGATGTCACATTTACGGTCTTATGTAGTAGTGATCAAACAACACAATATAATGATGGTTCAAGTCCAATTGCAACCGAAACTGAACAGCTCATGGATCCGGCCCAAACCGACCAACATGATGACACTTCTCACCATGATATCATCCCATCGCAACCCGTGGATGATCATAATAACAATGAAAATTTAGTTCCACCCCGCCGCACTACTCGAACTTAAGTGTTGCCAAGAAGATTAAATGACTACGAGCCAAATGTGGACATTCGATGAAGAACCGAAGAATTATAAGGAAGCCAAAACAAACAAGAACCGGATCGATGCAATGAAGGCGGAAATTGACTCCACTAAAAAGAACAACACTTGGAAATTAGTTCCTCCGCCTAAAGATGCTAAACCTATCAGATTAAGATGGTTGTATAAAATTAAAAGAAATATGAATGGATTAATTACGAGGTACAAAGCATGTCTAGTGGGTAAAGGATATGTACAAGAGTAAGACATTGATTTTGATGAAGTATTCGCATCGGTAGCTTGACTTGAGACAATAAGACTATTGATTTCTCTCGCGGCCGGGAACAGATGGAAGATTCATCACTTGGATGTAAAAACAACATTTTATATGGGGATTTAAAAGTAGAAGTGTATATTAACCAACCGGAAGGTTTCGTGAAGCAAGGTGAAGGAACAAAAATCTACAAACTTGCAAAAGCTTTATACGGTCTTCAGCAATCTCCAAGAGCATGGAATTTGAAGCTTAATAGTATGTTGAAAGATATAGGTTTTCAAAGATGCATGTAAGAAAATGCGGTTTATAAAAAGGTTTCAAATAGAGAATATATATAATTATTGCGGTTTATGTAGATGATTTATTCGTGATGGGAACGAGTCTAGAGTTCATAAACCAAGTCAAGAAACTAATGACGTTGCAATTTGAAATGTCGGACCTTGGTGAACTAACTTGCTACTTGGGAATTGAAGTATTGCAATAAAATGGTTGTGTAAAGGTGAAGCAAGAGAGTTATGTTATGAAGATTCTAAAAGAGGTAGGCATGCAAGAGTGTAATTCTACTCAATTTCCTATGGAGTCGGGACTAAAGTTTTCAAAAGCTGAAAATGAACCAGAAGTTAAATCTACCCATTATCGAAAATTAGTGGGTTGATTGCAATATCTTTTGCACACTCGTCCAGATTTAGCATATCCAGTTAGAGTAGTTAGCCATTATATGCAAAGGCCAAGAGAATCTCATGCACACACTATTAAGTAAATCATTTGTTAATTGCATGATACTCCATATTTTGGGATAATATACAAGCAAAGTAAAGATTTAAGCTTGATAGGTTACATTGATAACAGTCACAATGTAGATGTTGATGATGAAAAAAGTAAAATGAGGCATGTTTTCTAACTTGGTGACTCACCTATCAGTTGGTGCTCCCAGAAGAAAGATACAGTAGCTTTGTCCTCGTGTAACGATGAGTTTATAACAGCTACTGTAGCTGCATGTCAGACAGTTTGGTTAAGGGAGTTGTTAGCTGAACTGACATGAATGAAGAAATAAAATGTGTTGATTCGTACAGACAACAAATCAAGAATTGCACTGTCAAATAATCTTGTCTTTCATGGACGAAGCAAACACATTTACACTCGATTCCACTTCATTCGAGAGCGTGTGGAAAACGAGCAAGTGATTTTGAACATGTTTCGGGAGACAAGCAACGAACAAATCCACTTACGAAGGCCTTAACTCGAATAAGTTTCACAGAGATGAGATCGTTACTTGGTGTGCAAGAATTACCCTCGACTCAAAAATTTAAGGAGTGATTGTTGGCGAATCTCTGAGATCGGAGGTGTCTAGAAAGTGTGATCCTATCTAGAAATCATTGTTTGGAGTGTTGTCCAAGACTTCAGTATCAACCAAGGATTCCCAATCTCTGCTTGAGCAATAAGGAATGTTATATTAGGAATGTTTTAGTTGTTAAGTTTCTTAGATCTATTTTGATTTTATTAGTATATATATAGATGTGTTAGGACCATGTAATGTAATTCATTCTAGATTAAAGTTTTAATTTATAAGTTTCTTCAATAAAAAGGTTCAGCGAGTTAGGCTGCACATGCTTTCATATTTTCGTGTTTTTCATTAGTTATTGACTTATTGTATTTTCCCAAACATGTTTGGGTAAGTAGCTCTTATATTAAAAGAAAATCAAGTTTCATTTTAATTTACAACTATAGAATACGTTAAAGTTTTATATAGTTAAAAATGAAAATGTTTGACATATTTATTTGTAGAATGATCAATTTAGGCTATATATACTTTTCTAAAGCTTTTTAACTTTCAAGATAATTGGATTATTTATTTGAATAGAATACTTACATTTACATTCATTATATTTATTATTTTTAATTATAAAAGAAAGACAAATAAGTTATTATGGATCAATTCAGGTGGACTTCTTTTTATGTCATGTATTTTTTTTGAACGACAAATCTAACATACTCCTATACTCTTAAATCCATATATCTCCCAATAGGACTTGACCCCTATCGATCTCAAATAAGGATGACAACACCTGATATCGTTGAGTTAGAATGTCTCTAAATTTAATATCTATGATATTTATCATTTGTTGTTTAGACATTTTTTAAAGAAAACAATATATATAATTATTATTCATTTTCCTATTTAAATATATTAAAGATACCCATAAAAATACCATATGATTATTAATTGTTTAAGTTAATAGCTTAATTTTTCGGGAGTGACCAAAATGATAAATACATAGGAAATAATAAGGGTGACAAATCGTGCTATCGTTTCGTGATTTTGGCTGACACGGCACGGCACGACAAAGTTTATCTAATACGAATACGACACGACACGATGTCATGTTTTTTTTAACTAACACGAAAACGAACGAATTAAAAAACGACAAACACGACACGACACGGAAAATATAACATATACTAAAAACTAGTTTATTTAATGAATACTTTATCAAATATAACACGACAAACACGAAAAACACGATAAAGAACTACTAAATCGTGTCAATTTCGTGTCAAATTTTGAAAACGAACACGACACGACATCGTGTTTTTTACAGTTAACACGAACACGACACGAACACGAATCCAAATTTCAGTTTCGTTCCAATTTTGTTTCGTGTCGTTTCATAAATTGTCACCCCTAGGAAATAATACCATATTTTTTATGATGTACAAATTATAATTTATATTCGTAGCAAACAATTCTAAAAAGTTCGGTCTCAACTTACAATGAAAGGGAAAATGACTTATTAAGGTAATTAACTTTTCGATATGTTCACATCTGGGTAACTATATTTTTTTTGTACACATTTAGGTAACAAACTTGTTGGAAGTGTTCACATATGACCATTATGACTTGCTATAGCAGGTTAAATCCTAGATGTGAACGCTTTCAACAAGTTCGCTACCTAGATGTGTACAAAAAAAATAGTTACCCAAATATGAACAAAACAAAAAATAAAAGTAAATTACATGAATGGTCTCTGTGGTTTGCGGGAATTTGTGTTTTTGGTCCTTAACTTATTTTTTTTTAACTCGGATGGTCCCTACTGTTTATTTTTGTTACACGTTTGGTCCATGTCTTATCTAAAAATACTATTTTGCCCTTATTAATTTATTTTCTTATTTATGTATTTTTTTTATATTTAAAAACACTAATAGACCCCATATATTTGTATCTCCCCACCGTAAACCTCTAACCACATTTGAGAAATTTAATTTGGATGGTCCCTATTGTTTATTTTTGTTGCGCGTTTGGTTCCTGTCTTACCTAAAAAATACTATTATGCCCTTATTAATTTATTTTTTAATTAATTTTCTTCTTTATGTATTTATTTTTTATATATTTAAAAAAAATTAATAGACCCCACATATCTGTATCTCCTCACCGTAAATCTGAAACCACATTTGAGAAATTTAATTTGGGTCTTACCGGTCACCATCCCATCTCTCATTCTCCCAAACTTCTATTTCTTTTCCATCTTTAGTAACATCGACGTCTTCATCATCCTTCTTTTTTTGGTACTTCAACTCTGGCGAACCAACACCATAACCTACTGTCTCTTAATCTTTAGTGGGTTGTGGTGTTGATTCAACGGAGTTGAAGGACCGAAAAAAGAAGGGATGATGAAGACGTAACAAAATTAATAAGTGCACAATAGTCTTTTAGGTAAGACAGAGACCAAACTCGTAACAAAATTAAACAGTAGGGATTATCCGAGTTAAAAAAATAAAGTAATTAAAAAATAAACAGTATTGATCATCCGAGGAGATACAAATATGTGACGTCTATTAATTTTTTTAAATATGTAAAAAATAAATACATAAATAAGAAAATTAATTAAAAAATAAATTAATAAGGGCACAATAGTCTTTTTAGGTAATATAGGGACCAAACGCGCAATAAAAATAAACAGTATGGACCATCCAAGTTAAAAAAATAAGTTAGGGACCAAAAACACAAATTTCCTCAACCCACAGGGACCATTCGTGTAATTTACTTTTACTTTTCGTTTTGTTCATATTTGGGTAACTATTTTCTTGTACACATCTAGGTAACAAACTTGTTGAAAGCGTTCACATCTACAATTTAACCTGCTATAGCAGGTCATAATGGTCATATGTGAACACTTCCAACAAGTTTGTTACCTAAATATGTACAAAAAAAAGATAGTTACCCAGATATGAACATACCGAAAAGTTAATTACCTTAATAAGTTATTTTCCCTACAATGAAATGTTTACTATCATCAATTTTGACACATTAGTGATTAGTATTCCTTTGTATCATAATATACTTTGGTTATGGTAAGTTTCTTTAATTGTCTTTTCTTTTTTCTTTTTTTCTTTTTTGGTTAGTCTTAACTTTTTTTACTTACAATAAGTCGGAGTCTGTAATGTTATATTTTTTAAATTTGTTTAATAAAATTGCATATGTTTATCTCTTTGTTATATTTCATGAGGTTACCTCGAAAAATGATTTGTAAGCATTATGTATTTGTCTAAAATACGGGATTCTATATGTATTTTGGATTTTGGACACTTTCGTAATATTTGTGATATTTTATTAGAGAAATTAAATATTCTTTTACAATTTCTTCCTACCATCCTCCTATCCATATCAAATGCTGACATATGTCATATTTAATTTTTCCTAATAATATTTTAATCAATTTGTCACCATTTAACATGGATAGGAAGATAAGTAGGAGGAAATTATAGGATGATATTTAATTTCTCATTTTATTATTATTTCAGACATGTTCTTTAGATTCCGCATGTGCATTATGTGTAAGGTAAAGATAGTTTAAAATGTACGGAATTTCATATTTCATAACTCTTTATGTCACATCTCACTAATGATACTCTGAAACGAAATTAGATTTGTCTAAAATACAATATTTCAGATAACTTGACTATAAAAAATTTGGAGTGGGTGTTATTTGGATTTTGAATATTTATCTTTATGTTTAGCTCTTGGCTGTATTAATAGTCCATACTGTGGAACCCAAGATTGTCTCTCCAAAAGAGCCCTAGTGAAGTGTATGGGAACTCCAACATATATAACCACTTATAAGATCGTGTTGCACCGATGTGGGATACATTAACATTCTTCCTCAGAGTCGGAGGCTTGTGTATATATAAGTGACTATATATGTTGGAGTTTCCATTCTCTCCATAAAGACTTTTTTAAAGAGAGACGTTTTGCATCTATATGGTTCAACACATCCCTATTCATCTTCCTTAGAGTCGGAGGCTTGATGAAGATGAATAGGGATGTGTTGAACCATATGGATGCAAAACGTCTCTCTTTAAAAAAGTCCTTATGGAGAGAATGGAAACTCCAACATATATAGTCACTTATATATACACATACTAACATGTACCTACATGTAGGACCATGTTAAGTTTTACTAATAAGACAATTATAATAAAGACTAAACTGCACAAATGGTCCATGTGGTTTGCTCAAAATTGCTACTTTGGTCCAAAAAAGTTTAGACTAGCACCACAGATCCAAAGTTTTCATTTTGTTGCGAGTTCGGTCAAAAGCACTTTAAAAATTCTTCAAATGACGGATTTTCCCCTTTCTATTTGTTTTTTCCTTTATTATTATTTAATTACAAAGGGTCTCTCTCTCTCTCTCTCTCTCTCTCTCTCCTTGATCGTGTTCTTCCTCAAAAAAAAATATATAGAATCTGATGAATGATTATTTTGCTCCTAAGAGAGAACATACATACACAATCAAGAACGTATATGTATACACGCAGTAACACATATAATCGAGAACATACAATCCCTTCCCCTTGTTCTTCTTCCTTGCAACCCAAACCCACCAACAACGATTTCATTACCGTTCTCATTCTTTTTTTCTGAATCCATGGAAGAATAGAGATATGGAAAAAGATGAAGCCAGTGAGGAACAAGGTCTGAGCATACCTGATTGAGGCAAGTATTGTTCATCGTCTTCTACAATGAACCCCCTTGTAAAAACCCTTTGATTTTTCATCCAATTTAGCACTTTGTTAGTTGAATCGACTTGATTCACGTCGGCAATGGGGTACCTCTGTTCGTTAGCGACTAGTGGGTTTGAGGAATCCACTATGAAATCTGCAAAGAAACGACATCTCCTTCCGATGGTAAAATCGGTTCTCAATCGAACTACCATTTCCACTTCTCTCCCAGTTCTATCTATAAGAAAATGTAGATAGAATGGTGCACCGATTCAATTTTCTTAATTTCCTAAATTTGAGAGAGAAAGGGGGTAGGGGAGATCGAGATCAAGATCAAAGTTCCGGTAAGCTTGATAATCATAATCTTTGCTTGATTGTCTTCACGTCAAACTCACTCACACATACATACTTGAGTCGCATGTTTTGGGTGTACCCTATGAGTTTGAGAAAATTGGTTTTAATTTTTGATGCATAATTGATTTGTCTGGTGGGTTCAACTCAATGACATGATATTGAAGTGTGTGAGTTAATCTATGTTGTATGAATCGAGTGTTTGACAAGCACATTTATTATCTTCTTTCTCATGTGAATATCGTTCTTGCTGCATCTTCTTATACAAAGTATGGTTGATGCCCACCAAGTGTTTGATCTTTTATCTGAATGATCTTTCCATGTTACAAGTTGTAGTTCTTAGTTATGTTCATTAATTTTCAGTAATTTGGCTTCACAAATTTCTGTTTAAGCCATCATTTGGCATTTAAAATTTTTGAAGCAAGTCGTTAAAGTCCCTAAATCAAAAACGGGTGGTGGTGTCGTGAGAATGGATTCTAGAGAGAGAGAGAGAAAGAGAGAGAGAGAGAAGGTGGGAACGTTTGTAATTAAATAATAATATAATAATAAAGGAAAAAAAAGGAAAAAACATATAGAAAAGGGCAAATCCGTCATTTGAAGAATTTTTAAAGTGCAATGGACCGAACTCGCAACAAAATAAAAACTTTGGACCTGTGATGCTAGTCTAAACTTTTTTGGACCAAAGTGACAATTTTGAGCAAACCATAGGGACCATTTGTGCAGTTTAGTCTATAATAAATGAAAGTAATTGCACCTTCATGGCAAGCACTCCAAAACCAACAAGGACACACCCTATTCACAACAAGTTTCATTGCCATCATTCCTTTATTCGATCCATTTTATGAATACAAATATATCGGATTTATTTTAATAAATCACATGTATAAGATCTGTAATTGGTTATAAAAAAAATAGGTGGACATCCGTTGTATTAGCATGTCGTAAGCAATTCTATGATTGTTAGACAAATATCATCATAAATGATTGAAAACCGAATTCCGTTTTGTGAGAATGAAGTTCTCCCACTATTTGTTTAAAAGACATGAGGGGTCTAAATGTATTTATGCAGTAGAAGAAGGGTGCAAAGTGATAATATTGACGATCTATTCTCTTCTTGGCCCATTTGCCATCCCTAGTCCTACTCCTACCATCGTCTTGATCCAATTTCATTCATCAAGTTGAATCCTTTTTGTCCCCTCCGACAATTTAAATTAAAAAATAATTGAATAAATCTCTGAATTCCTCAATTTCCTGTAGCTTTTTCAAATCTTGACCGTTTGTACAATCTACATGTACTTCACGTATCTTCCACGTCCTTCCCCTCCTCCGAAGCAGATAAAAATTTCAAGGTACCCCTTCATTTATTTCCCCTTAATTTATGCTTAAATTTAGTTTATTTTATTATGTTCTTGCACATGTTTTCACAATCTTGCCTCTTACCCCATGTTTCTTTATTCTGTTTTTGCCCAGTTTTTTAAAAACCGAAAACAAAACCCCCCCAAACTTTATTTAAAGTTCCTGAATTCTCCTCATATTTCTCTCTTTCAAGCGGTTTACGCATCTCACACCATCAATGTATGTGAAATTTTTTGTAAGTTGATTCAGTTTGTTCGTGTATTGTGTTCTTTATCTACTGCTTCTTGTTTCCTCAAGTGGGTGTCGTTTATATGTGACGATTTCTTTGCTTATTGTGGTTATTATTACATATATAAGTTTGTTACTGTTGCAGAAGGTCTACCTGTGAGGTTTTGGATCCAATTTGTGGAATTGGGTTCATTTTTTGTTTTGGAAGTTTGATTATCCTCATTTGGTAATGTGCGATGCAAACTGTTTCAAACTTGTGTTCTTGCTCTTGCTTTCTTGAAATTGGGGAAAAAGTTGGGATTGGGGGAGTGTGAATTTGATTGAGGGAAACCCTAATCACTTTGTAATCAAAGTTTTTGTTTTTGAATTTAATTTTGAGATTTTGATTTGGATTTCAATTTAAGGATGCGGGTTTTTGTTCATTGTTGGTTGGAATTATTTCTAGGAATTTTTCCCCAGTTTTTTTTTTTTTTTTTTTTTTGTTTTTTTGTTTTTTTTTTAAATTCCAATTTAGAATCTTTTTTGGGTCTGATTATTTACTAACTATAATCGAGTATTGTTCAATAAACTTTCACCAACAGGCTGGTGGCAAAAAGTTTCACCCCTTGGTTGTAGTTTACGGGCTATTTCAAAAAAGTTTACAATCTCTTTTATATTTCAAATCAAAAAGTTCAACACAAATTCAAACTTTTAGGGATGAAAAGAGTGATCTAGTTAAGTTCATGTGTTTTGCTAGTTTTATGCTTCATTTGATTCGTTTTTTCTTGAAAAATTTGTAGTTCCTTTTTTTTTTTTTTTTTTTTTGTGTGTCAAATTTAAGATAGGAGTTTATATGATGAAGTGTAAAATAATTAAACACTTATGGTTAGATTCCTTCTAAACTTTAAAGTTGACTCTTCACGTGAGATAGAGTACTTTTAAGTATACACGTTTGACAAATATGTTGGGTATTTATTTTGGTTGAACTTCAGGTACTAAGATCATGCATCTATCAATTTCTTAGTTTATATTAACCAAGGTAAAGTTAACAAAAAAAAAAAAAAAGTCTTGAAACCATGACCTGTAATTATGTTTAGGACATGTGTTTTTTACTTGTTTGAAAATTTTTCATTTGATTCTTTTGGGGTTGAATATTTGGTAAGGATTCTAAATTCTTGTATCAAAATCTTGACTTTTGTCCTTCTTATCCTTTTGCTAGGTGGCGTGAATAAAAGCATCAGTTTTCAAAGATTGTAATTCAAGGGGGTTTCACGTTGAATCCCAATTTCAAGAAGTGTCTTAATGGAATATTTTGAGGGTCTGATTTGGAAAATATCGGAATAAGTAATTGCTGATTTTAAAGATTTTAATTAGCCATTAGTTTTTGCAAGAGAGGTAAGAAAAAATGGGGCACTCTGCAGCGGTTTGGGATTCCAGGTTGGCCCTGGAAAGGACAAAAGACTGGAATGGAATCGAGCAAATTGTGCTTCGGAATCCACAAGGAGCTTCAGCTAGAGTTAGTTACTATTTTATCTTCCATAAATTTGGTTAAATCCTTTCTTTGTTTTCTTTATTATAACATCCTCCTTTCATTTCTTCCTATTATAGCAATTTTCACTGCTATAATATTAATTGGATAGATTCTTCAAAGTATAATGTCCTAATAAGAACAAGAAATAGAAAATACAATCTTGTCACAAAAAGAAAATAAAATCAGATGCTATAATAAACAAAGAAATGAAAGTAGGTTGCTAATTCATATTTCTATAGGTTAGCTTACATGGAGGTCAGGTGATTTCATGGCGAAATGAACGAGGTGAAGAACTTTTGTTTACAAGTAGCAAGGTGTGGCCTTTTTTCCCCTTAATTTTTTCATTTTGTTTTAATAAATTCATTTTTTTTTTTTTTTGTGAAACTGATGATGATATATACTCTTTAACAATTTTAGGCAATCTTTAAGCCACCAAAGGCAATGCGAGGAGGCATTCCGATTTGTTTTCCTCAGGTATGTTGATAGTTTTCGTGCATTATAAATTTATAAACCTATGAGCAATGGTCAAATCAAAGTTGACTTATTTGTTTATTTGTACCTTTTGACATATATATATGTATAGTTTGGTAATTGTGATTCACTTGAGCAACATGGATTTGCAAGAAACAAACTTTGGACTGTTGATGATGATCCTCCGCCACTTCCCGCCAACGATTCCCATGGCAAATCTTTTGTCGATTTGCTACTCAAACCGTCCGAAGAAGATCTCAAATTTTGGCCACACAGGTTATTTTTGTAATTTCACCTATTTTACCAATAAAGTATACCATACCCTAATTCAACCATTTTTTTACACAAAGAGTTTACATATCCTTTCTTTTTATCCCATTAAGTAAGTCCTATACGGGTAAAGATGTGTCATGTGTGTATGGATAAAGTGTTGTATAAGCAAGAGTTGTTTCTTTTCAAGACCGGACTAAATGACCATTTTACCCTTTACCATCCAAAAAAGAAATTCACAATATTAATCAATTTTGACGTGAGAGGAAAAAAGGGCAAATAGGAAAAGGATTAGTGTCTTAGTACATTAAGCATTAAGCCATGTTTTTTTAAGTACTTAACCTGATAAAATATTAATCCCCTTTTTCTGCAGCTTCGAGTTTCGTCTTAGAGTTGGCCTGGGGATGGATGGGAATTTATCGTTAACATCTCGTATTAGGAATGTGAATGGGAAGCCTTTCAGTTTCTCGTTTGCTTACCACTCGTATCTCTCTGTTTCTGACATCAGGTATGTTTTTCTTTTTGGAATTTAATTTTATGAAATCTTGTGGTTTTTTTTTTTTTTCTGAAACTTCATGCTGTTGATTCATTTCATAGTGAAGTGAGGATCGAAGGGCTAGAAACAATGGACTACTTTGACAACCTTTTTAAAAGAGAACGGTTTACAGAACAAGGAGATGCTATCACTTTTGAATCCGAGGTAAATCTATCTTTATACTTTCCTAATTTTCAAATCATACGTTTTTAATCATGTTTATTAATATTATTTAATGTAACATTGTTTCAGATTGATCGTGTTTATCTTAGTTCTCCAAATTGTGTTGCTGTACTTGATCATGAAAGGAAGCGAACGTATGTGTTGAGGAAGGAAGGGCTACCGGATGTGGGTAAGTTGTTTTTCGTATACTTTTCTTGACTTTTGAGGTCAAACCGACAAATTTTCAAAATCGACAAAGACTAATTTTTCCAAAGAATCAATCAGCGTGAAGTTGAATATGAAACTTTGCTTGTTTGACCTGAAAAATGTCAAATGACATTAAATTGTTGATGTATTTTTCTTGTTTAGTGGTGTGGAATCCATGGGACAAGAAATCAAAAGCAATGACGGATTTAGGAGACGATGAGTACAAGCAAATGCTATGTGTGGATGGTGCAGCGATAGAGAAGCCGATTACATTGAAGCCTGGAGAAGAATGGACGGGTCGTTTGGAAATTACGGTTGTGCCATCGAGTTTTTGCAGCGAGGATCTCTGATTTTCAGTTGAGGTGCCTCCGCATAAAGATATGATAAAATCTTTTATTTCGGGTTTCTTCTTTTCTTATATGCAAATGCAAGTAGATTTTAGGTGTTGTTTTATTTAGTGTTTAAGCATAATTAATATCGTGTAATGTAATCTGTGTTGAGGATAATGACATACTATAATCACATCCAAATGTTATCTTAATCGGTGTTCTTAGAAGATTTGCAAGTTTAAGTCCGTGTGGCACTAACTATCAACAGTCCTATGATTGTGTCAGCTTTGAAGCAACTAGAAAGCTCGTGATTGAGATACATCAAGAGTATGAATAGGTTGGTGCTATTTCACTCTTTTAAGCAACCTTCTTCATCCTTTGTAAACTAGCTTTTACTTGTGATCCTTAGATTTGACACAGAGATCCTACCTGAAAGATAAAACAATCAGAAGTACAAATTATTATTAAAGTAAAAAAGTTCAGGGCAAGCAATGGCCAGATTTAGTATCCATTGACCATCAAATATTATTACATCTAATAGGCAGGGGTGGATTCCTAATGAAATCTAACTAGATCAATTATTCATAAAAGGATAACCGACTATACTCATTGTACATATTTGTCACTTAACTATTTTTGGTGCGTTGTTAACCCTTAAACTTGTTTTTTTTTTGTTTAAAGTATACCATTATGACTGATTATAGAGGGTTTTTTCCGGTTTCCAACGTCCTTTCCTGCAAAGTATGGTTTTTCCGGTCACTCCGGCCAAAATATATTTTCCGGCGAGATGGGTTATTGACGCATTTTTCAGATTTCTTGTTTCTTTTTTTCTCTTTCTTTCTTATCTTCTATAGAGTTCTAAGATCTGGAACATAAAGACAAACATATTCCGAGCTTTAGATTTCAAAATTTCTTTTAGATTTCAAAGCTTCATTTCATATTTTGAACAGGAACAAAAAAAAACCCTAAATGATTCCAGAAATCAAGCTTCTTTTGGAGTTTTATTTCATTTGTTTAGATTCATATTCGATTTTGAAGAACAAGAACCCACCTGCAGTCAATTTCCTTTGGAAAACCAACATGAGGCTTCCTTGTTCTTCTCCCACACAAACACTTATATGAAGAACCCATTGATTTTCCTGGTTAATGAAGGAAACCAACTATTTAGATTCGATTTTGGGGTTTTCACTAAAAGGAAACTTTGATTTAGGCCTTTTCTGGGTTATACATACGTACACATGATGAACACAAGAACAAGTTATGGGTTGGTTATCCATATTTGAGTTTGTTCTTTGTTTGTTCGTATTCAAGTTTTGAGTTTTTTTTATTTCTGATTTTATGTTATAGATGTAGCTTCGATTTTTCGATTCAGGTATGAGTTTACCCATACGATGAGCACAACTGAACTCAGAAAAAGCTTGAACTTCAAAACTTGAAAACCCATTGAAATCCTTGAATTTCAGAACTTGAAAATCTCTTGAAACCTTGGAAATCAGATATAGGTTTCGATTTATTGAACTTCGTAACACCCATAAAAATCATGCTAATTTAAAACTTTTTAGATCATTCAAAAACCAATAATTATTACAAATTTATTTTTAAAATGGTTTCATGTCAGAGTATCCCAGAAATCAAGATCATAAAAATGTGAGGGGTGCATGATCACGCCTTCGCCTTCCCGCGATCATCTGAAGTGCCTAAAACAAAATCCAAAACTGTAAGCCCGAAGCTTAGTGAGTTCCCCCAAAATACCCGCACAGCAAATAACACACATATAATAACAACATACTATAGGCCCAATCAACCATCGGGTTGGAATGCCAACATACTATAGGTCCAATCATCCTCAGGATGGTATACCCTCGGCCCACAACCATCGGGTTGGAATGCCCACATACTATGAGTTCAATCATCCTCGGGATGGAATACTCTCGGCCCACAACCATCGGGTTGGAATGCCCCGGTCTGTTGGCTCTTGCACAAAGCAGATAAACCTCAACCACCAATCAATCATGCGCACATATATCAGATAATCACATAACAGGCCGCTGACAGACAAACTGATCTACAGATCACTAAGCATGGCAACATCCTATCTACCAGGATACCGATCTAACTGATCATAACCACATAGAAACATCATATCTAACAGGATACCGATCTAACAGATCACACTAACAATCCAAAGGGTCGGCCTTGGTGCCTTCGACCCTTGAGTATAGTGAGGAAAACTCACCTCATAAGTAGCTCGGGATGATAATGTCAAACTCCCCGAATACAGCTCCAAACTCAATCACCTACATCCACCAATTATCCACTTCCATAAATTTCCAAATTATTAAAATACCCCCAGAAGTCAAACTGGTCAACCCTTGGTCAAAGTCAAAGTCAACGGTCAAGGTCAACAGTCCATGTTGACCCAACTCGTCGAGTGTAGCTCATTGACTCGTTGAGTTCCTTCATAACTCAAGAAATCGTGAAAACCCTAGTCGACTCGCCGAGTTTCCAAACAACTCGCCGAGTCCATACAGTGTCCAAAATGTCGAGAAAACCCTAACCAACTCGTCGAGTTACCTCTCTAACTCGCCGAGTTCATGCAGAATCCAGAAGGCAGGAAACCTTCATTCAACTCGTCAAGTAAACTATGCAACACGTCGAGTTCTTTCATGTAACGACCTAATTTTCACGCCCAAAAATTTCATTTGAAATAAGTGGTTTGTAAAACATTTGTAGTAAAACATCATCCGATCATATCATCTCATAAAACATATCACGTGTCTGAAAACCCAAAACATGAAAATAATAATAATGTCAGAGTACAATCCCATAACATCTCATAATGCAGAAATCCAATGTGTGTGTGTATGATGTGCTGCTACCGCGCCACCTCCTTCCCCTTCGCTGAAGAGGTACCTGAAACCAAAACTGAAAACTGTAAGCATGAAGCTTAGTGAGTCCCCCCCATCGTACCACATACCATACAATCATATCACATACATACTGCCATGTATTTTTGGGGTGCCCGACCTACCCGGTACGACCATTATGGGGTGCCGACCTACCCATGTCAAGCCATTCTGGGGTGCTGACTACCCGTCGGTTCTAACAACCGAACCTCGGGGACTATTTCACCCCTACCACTACTATCACATATAACATAACATAAACATATTATCAGACATATCTGGGGTGCCTGAGCTACCCTTCGGTCCTAACAACCGAACTCGGGGACTAGTCCCCTCCTACTACCTCTATCGCATATAACATAACAAGCCAACATGCAAACATATCATCACATACTGTCAGACGTACCTGGGGTGTCTGACTACCCTTCGGTCCTAACAACCGAACTCTACTACTATCACATACAACCTATCATGCTAGCATATAACATATCAGGTAGTAACAAACCTAGATGATATCACAAAGACAATCATCTATCATACGTCTCCTACTGGTGGGTCGGCATTGTGGCCTTAGACCCACCGCTACTTGAAGGTAACTCACCTCGTAGTAGCTGCTGAACTGTGCGGGAATCCTCTGACTGCTGCTGCTCCTGCTCTGAAAATCCTCCGGCTAAAATTCCCACAAAACACTTAGTCAGAAAATGACATCTACTCTTAGGGTAAAATGACCATTTTACCCCTGACCAAGTCAAAGTCAAAGTCAACTTCTAGTTGACCCGACTCGCCGAGTTGGCTCGCCAACTCACCGAATCCTTATCTTCCATTAGACCTCATACCCGTCTCCACTCGTCGAGTTAGGCGATGACTCGACGAGTTTTCCTTCTAAATGAACATCGACCGAATCCTTATCCGACTCGTCGAGTTGTATGAACAACTCGTCGAGTTCATCTTCATCCTTAAGAAGATTGCCTTGGACTCGCAGAGTATGTTCATGCACTCGCCGAGTCCCATGAATTTCCAGAACAATGGCTTAGTCCAAAACGTTGGGTCACCCCTTGGGACCTCCTTAAAACCTTTCCACACTCAGCTGGGTCCTTATGACCCTCAACTGATATGGGACAGAATCTTGGACTCCCCGAGTCCAAGAACGGACTCGTCGAGTTGGTCACATTCACTCACTGAATCTTCGATTTCTGATGTACAACCCCTGATCAAAAGGTAGATCGATGCTTCTACAATCGATCTAGCACGTAAAGTTACAACCTTTACGTGCTTGCATGGGACTTTAAGCTCAAAAGGTCCTAAAACAAGCTCTCACAATGCATGGGGCCTTCTTTGAGTGCAAAAGCCACTCCTTTCTGCCTTGTAACCCCTCTAAGGACCTAGATCCGAAACATCAACCTCAAACCATGCTTGCAATCATGGTTGGTGACCAAAATGGATTAGAAAAGCCCTAAAACTCCACAAAATGGGATTTATCAAAAGAGCAAGCAAGGTATAGACTTTATACCTTCTGAAGTCAGCAAATGATGCTCAAAACCGAATCCTTCTAGCCTCCTCTTGATCCTTCAAGCTTTTCCTTCCTTCCTTGGATCACAAAAGCACCAAGATCACTCCAAATGCCTTAGATTGCTTCAACAACGGCTAGGGTTTGCTATGGGGGTCTTCTGGGAGCAAATGGGACTAAGGAGGCCGAGTTAAGGTGTTTAAATAGGGTGCAAACCCTCGGATTAGGGTTTTTGTCCAAACAGGGTCTACTCGCCGAGTCCGGGACTCGACTCGCCGAGTCCACAACTTAAACTCCGCGCCTCATCCCGCTTCTACTCGGCGAGTTGGTCCTTCAACTCGCCGAGTCCAAGACCAAATGCAAAATATTTAAAGATTTAATAAAAAGAACACGTACCAAGAACCAGATTCTACAAATCTCCCCCACTTATTTTAGACTTCGTCCTCGAAGTCTGCTGCTCGATCCTGAAATAGCTTGGGGTAGTGCTCCATCATCTCATCCACCGGCTCCCAAGTCCACTCCGACTCCTTTCCGGTGCTGCCATTGCACCTTCACGAGTTCTACTCTTTTGTTCCTCAGATCCTTCGACTTCCGGTCAAGGATCGCTACAGGCCGCTCGATGTAATTCAGACTGCTATCAACCTGAATGTCCTCCAAGGGTACCATTGCTGAGTCGTCCGCCAGGCACTTTCGCAGCTGAGAAACATGGAAAGTGTTGTGTATCTGACTGAGTTCGGCTGGCAAATCCAATTTATATGCCACCTTGCCCACCCGGGCTATAACCCTGAACGGCCCGATGTACCTTGGGCCCAACTTGCCTCGTTTTCTGAATCGGATAATGCCTTTCCATGGCGACACCTTCAGAAGAACCATATCCCCGACTTGGAATTCCAAGTCTGAACTAGGGATGTTATTCGGGTCGGAACCGAACCGAAACGACCCGAACCTGAATAAACCAAAAACCGAATAAGGTTAATTATATGAACCGAAAACCGAACCAAATAAGCAATACGGGTTCGGTTCGATTCGGGTATTATTCTATTCGGTTCGGTTCCGGCCCGAATAACCCAAATAACATGTACAAGATGATTAAGGAGCCGAATAACCCGAATAACCCGAATAATCCGAATAACCCAAATAACCCAAATAACATTTACAATGTGATTATAAATATTGTATTTTGTATGACTTTTATAGCTTATGATAAACACAAATAACACGGATTAACTATTCTTGATATATAAAATGTAAAATCCAACCACCACATAAGATATAGTAATTAAGCAACATATAAAACACTAAATATTAAACATCTAAAACACCCAAAAATCTATCTATAAGTATATAAGTTAAACATTAAACATTACGTGGGTATTTTGGGTAACGATCGATAGAACACAAGACCGAATAAGCAATCGTGTAAGTGGAAAAAAATTGTGACTTTTCATATTCGGTTCGGTCCTTTTGGACCGAATAAGCCCTTATTCGGGTAACCCAGACCAAATAACCCGAAAACCGAATAATCTTGATATAGATACCCGAAAACCAAATCGAATTGTTTATTCAGGTCTAATTCGGTTCGGTTCGGGATTTCGGGTCAAATTCTCATCCCTAGTCTGAACGACGCTTGTCGGCATAACTTTTCTACCGACTCTGTGCAGTCTGAAGCCTGCTCCAAACTTGCTGAATCTTTTCGGTCGTCTTGAGCACCACTTCAGTGCTCCCCATGACCCTCTGGCTAACCTCACCCCAACATATCAGGGTCCGACACCTCCTTCCGTACAACATTTCGAAGGGAGGTCGATGAATACTCGCGTGGTAGCTGTTGTTATACGAGAACTCAGCTAGAGGAAAATAGGTATCCCAGCTACCACCGAAGTCTAGCACGCATGACCGCAACATATCCTCAAGAGTCTGGATGGTCCGCTCACTCTGACCATCTGTCAGCGGGTAAAAAGCGGTGCTAAAATGCAGACGAGTGCCCAGCTCGTCATGAAATTTCTTCCAAAACCTGGAAGTAAAACGCACATCCCTATCTGAAATCACGGATACTGGCACCCCGTGTCGCACCACTATCTCCCTGATATAGATGTCGGCCAACTTTTCGGTCGACAAGCTCTCTTGAATTGGAATAAAATGGGCGCTCTTGGTCAATCGATCCACGATGACCCATATCGAATCCACTTCTCGCGCGGTCCTGGGAAGCTTCGTGATAAAATTCATCGTAATATCCTCCCATTTCCGCAGCGGGATATCCAACAACTGCATCTTGTTGTGTGGTATCTGATCCTCGGCCTTGACCTTCCTGTAGGTCAAGCACCGCTCCACGTACCATGCCACATCCCGCTTCATGCAGGCCACCAATAGTCCAGACGAAGATCCCTATACATCTTCGTCGCCCCGGGATGAATGGAGAATCGGGATTTGTGCGCCTCCCCCATCAAAATTTGGCGCACGCCTCCGAGGTATGGCACCCACACCCTGCGGTGTAATGTCAATAATCCCCTGCTGTCATAGTCGAAGGAGGGAACCTGGCCCACTATGCGCTCACTCTTCCGATGTTCCTCCTTCATGGTCTCCTGCTGGGCCTCCCGAATTTGTTCCAATAGCGGAGTCACCACTGTCATCCGCATGCAGATATCCCTGATCGGCGCCGCCTTGCGGCTAAGCGCATCGGCCACCACATTGGCCTTACCCGGGTGATAAAGGATCTCGCAATCGTAATCCTTTACCACGTCCATCCACCGACGCTGCCACATGTTTAGATTCGGTTGATCCATGAGGTACCTCAAACTCTTATGGTCCGTGTAAATGGTACAGCGAACCCCATAGTGGTAATGAAGCCAAATCTTGAGGGCGAACACCACAGCCCCCAGCTCCAAATCATGCGTCGGGTAATTCACCTCATGAGGCTTCAGCTGCCTCGACGCGTAGGCGATGACATGCCCTCTCTGCATCAATATCGCGCCCAAACCTAAGATGGACGCATCGCAGTACACAACAAAATCCTCTATGCCCTCTGGTAGGGCTAAGATTGGCGCCTCGCACAATCTCTTCCTCAGTGTCTCGAATGTTGCCTGCTGCTTAGGCCCCCAACGAAAGACCACAACCTTCCTTGTTAGCCCGGTCAAAGGTACGACTATCTTGGAGAAATCTTGGATGAATCTCCGATAATAGCCCGTTAATCCCAGGAAACTCTGAATCTCAGATGGAAACTTCGGAACCTCCCATCTCATCACGGCCTCCACATTGGCCGGGTCTACCGAAATCTCGTTCTGGTTGACAAGGTGCCCAAGAAACTGCACCTCGCGCAACCAAAACTCACATTTGGAGAACTTGGCATACAAGCTCTCCCTCCTCAGTGTCTCCAACACCTCTCAGAGATGCCCCTCGTGATCCTCCTGAGTCTTGAAATAAACCAAGATGTCATCAACGAAAACTATCACAGACCGATCCGGCATCGGTCTGCACACGCGGTTCATGAGGTCCATGAACACGGCAGGAGCATTGGTGAGCCCAAACAGCATCACCATGAACTCATAATGGCCATAGCGCGTCCGAAACGCGGTCTTCTGCACATCCTCTGTAGCACCCGGTTCCTGGTACGTAAATGTTATTTGAGTATTTCCTTTCTTTAAGCTTTGGACTCGGCGAGTCATAGGTCCGACTCGCCGAGTGGATGCGGGACCCAGGACACGTTTAAGTTGGCGACTCGGCGAGTCCATATCCTGGAGTCGGCGAGTCACAGCTGTTGGATTAAACCCTAAGTTTCAGGGGTTTGCACCCTATTTAAAGGACTTATCCGCCCAGGCCAGCCCCCATTCTCTCCCCAGAGCTCCCAACCCACGTTCTAAGCTTGTTCCTTGAGAGTTTGAGGCTATTGTGTGTGTTCTTAGAGGTTTTGAGGAAAAAGGGGAAGTAGATCAAGAGGAAGGAAAGGAATCCAGGCATCTTTGCACTCTTTCAGCAGTTCCTTTGAGGTATAATCCGTTTTTCCCCTATTTCTATGCTTATTACTTCATGTAAGTCATTCTTGAGCCAAACCCCAAGTTTGTATGTGCAAATTATTTTGTAATAGGCTGATTGTCCCTTAGATCTAGGCAAGATTGAGCTCCAGGAGCTCAGATCTGTTAGCTTTATGGCCCCATGTTGCTTGCTCACCCTAGATCTACCCTTTTGAGACATTTTGAGCCCTAAAATCCTTATTAGTGAATATCCACACATAAAGTTGGAAACTTTACGTGTGATTCGTGTCCTAGAAGTCCAGATCTGTGAATGGCATGGACTGGAATCGAGCAAATCTGTGTATTTAGTGGGTGCATGGCAACGACTCGGCGAGTCGTTCATATGACTCGGCGAGTCTGTTCGCGAGTCTCCGAGTTTGTCCCCTTTTCGTAGTGTCGAGTGAGCAGTAAGTCACGGGGTGTGACTCAGTGAGTCGGAAGCTTAACTCATCTATGGAGGTACTCGGCGAGTCAATGCCCTGACTCGGTGAGTTCAAGGCAATCTCCTTAGATCAAGAACAGACTCGGCGAGTTGTTCATACAACTCGGCGAGTCTCAGCATAAGTGTTCTTCGGATGAAGATGGACTCGACGAGTTGTTCATACAACTCGGCGAGTCTTAGCATAAGTGTTCATCGGATGAAGATGAACTCGACGAGTTGTTCATACAACTCGGCGAGTAGGATGAAGGACTTGAATATTGGTTAAGAAGGTGAACCCGTCGAGTCGTCGCCTAACTCGACGGGTAGGATCGGGATTCAGGGCAGTCGTTTGGATAGGGACTCGGCGAGTTGGAAAGCCAACTCGGCGAGTCGGGTCAACTGAAAGTTGACTCTGACTTTGACTTAGGGCATGGTCAGGGGTAAAATGGTTATTTTACCCAAAGGTCAGTGAGCAGTGTTTGATTGGGTATATTGTGGGAATTGCAGCCGGAGGATTTCCGGAGCAGCAGCAGCAGCAGTAGGCAGTCAGTTCCCGATCAGATCAGCAGCTACTTGAGGTGAGTTACCTTCCAGTAGCGGTGGGTCTAAGGCCACAACGCCGACCCACCAGTAGGAGACGTATGGTAGATGATTGTCTTTGTGATATCATCTAGGTTTACTACTACCTGATATGTTATATGCTAGCATGATATGTTGTATGTGATAGTAGTCGAGTTCGGTTGTTAGGACCGAAGGGTAGTCAGACACCCCAGATACGTCTGACAGTATATGATGATATGTTTGCATGCTGGCTTGTTATGTTATATGTGATAGAGGTAGTATGAGGGGACCAGTCCCTGTGGTCGGTTGTTAGGACCGACGGGTAGTCAGCACCCCAGAATGGCTTGACATGGGTAGTCAGCACCCCAGAATGGCTTGACATGGGTAGTCAGCACCCCAGAATGGCTTGACACGGGTAGGACGGCACCCCAGAACGGCCGTACCGGGTAGTTAGGCACCCCAGAATAGCCTGGCAGTATGTATGTTACGTGTTGTATGGTATGTGGTACGATGGGGGAACTCACTAAGCTTTGTGTTTATAGTTTTCAGTTTTGGTTTCAGGTACCTCCTCAGCTAGGGGAAAGGAGCCGGTGCGGTAGCAGCATGTCACACACACACTCTCCGGTTTCCGCATTTACGAGCTTCACTGGGATTTGTACTCTGATATTTTGATTGAATGTATGAATTGGCTTTTAGACATGGTTCACTTTGTGTTATGATTTGATCAGACAATGTTTTTAGTTATTAGTATTTTCTAAAGTAATGTTTTTAAAACAAAATTTTTGGTCATGAAAATTGGGTCGTTACATCCTCCTCTCTGACCCTCATCTGATGATAACCTGAATGCAAATCGATATTGGAGAACCAAGATGCTCCCTGTAACTGGTCAAAGAGATCATCAATCCTCGGGAGTGGGTAACGGTTCTTCACTGTTACCTTGTTCAGCTCCCGATAGTCTATACACATCTGATGCGACCCGTCCTTCTTCTTCACAAACAAAATCGGGGCTCCCCAGGGTGAACTGATCGGCCTGATAAACCCCTTGTCTAGCAGCTCCTGCAGCCGCGTAGACAACTCCTGCATCTCGGGAGGAGCCAACCGATAGTGTGCCTTGGCTATTGGAGCCGCACCAGGGACTAGGTCGATCCTGAACTCCACCTGGCGCTCCGGAGGTATCCAGGCAGCTCCTCGGGGAATCCGTACGCGAACTCTCGAACCACGGGCACGTCGCCCACTGTCGCTCTACCTGCCTCCCGGGTATCCATAACATACGCGACATAACCTGCGCAACCCTGCTGTAGGTAACACCTAGCTCTCGCTGCTGAACATAGGGCTGGTCCTCGTTGTGGCTTCTCGCCCTTAACCACCAGCTCTCCCCCATTTGGGGTCCTGATCCGTACCAACTGTTGCGCGCAGTCGATCACTGCCCCCATTGGGGGTTAACCAATCCATACCGATAATAACCTTGTTCCCCCGCAAAGGTATGGGAACCAGATCCACCAGATAACGCTCCTCAAACAATCTCAATACACAATCCCGAAAAACCTCTGATGCTCGCACCGATCGATCGTCGGCAATCTCCACCTCTAAAGGGCAATCCAACCTACCTGAAGACTCAGGAAACTTCTTGTTAAGTGCAAGAGAAACAAATGATCGGGTAGCCCTCGAATCGAACAACACCTGAACTGAGATACCGTTCACATGGAATGATCCCGTCACCACATCGGGTGTGGCGCGTGCCTCCTCGGTAGTCAGCTGAAAGGTCCGACTCCTCACCACTGGAGCCTCCGACTTGCCCTGCCGGCCATCTGTGATCCGCAGGGTCGCTGGAGCTGGTGCCTTCACTGGCGTTGATGCTGCTGTCAACTGGGGGCAATTGGCCTTCTTGTGGCCCCTCTGGTTGCAGTGGAAGCACAACAACTCAGACGTATGGACAACCGGTGCAGGGGCAATACAATCCCTGCTGAAATGCCCCGTCTTGCCGCACTTGTAGCAGCTTGACGATCCCAGTCTACACGCCCCCTCATGTGGCCTGCCGCATTTCCTGCAGCGTCCTGGTCCTTACTGGCCTTTCGGCCTACCATCTGATCCCTTGGGCTTCTTCCTCGAAGCCCCAATCTACTGCCCCTCCTCTACTTTCCTCTTCCGGACATGCTCCAGATCAATCTCCCTCTCCCTTTCCCTAGCAATCATGGACTCCAGGGTAGGGCAAGCTGAAAAACTAACATGCTCCCGAATGTCGGCTCGCAGCATGTCATGATGGCGGGTCCTCCTCATATCCTCATCTCCCGCATACTGGGGCACCAACAATGTCATCTCCCAGAACTTGGCGGTGAACTCCGCCATAGTCTCCGTAGTCTGTCTCATGTCCAAAAACTCGTTGGCCAGCTGCTGAAGCTCTACCGCTGGCGCAAACTCTACTCGGAACCGGGTTACAAAAGCCGACCATGTCATAGCCTCAACAGCTTCATTTAAAATAAGTGGTTTGTAAAACATTTGTAGTAAAACATCATCCGATCATATCATTTCATAAAACATATCCCGTCTCTGAAAACCCAAAACATGAAAATAATAATAATGTCAGAGTACAATCCCAGAACATCTCATAATGTGGAAATCCAATGTGTGTGTATAATATGCCGCTAGCGCGCCAGCTCCTTTCCCTTCGCTGAAGAGGTACCTGAAACCAAAACTGAAAACTGTAAACATGAAGCTTAGTGAGTCCCCCCATCGTACCACATACCATACAATCATATCACATACATACTGCCAGGCATTTCTGGGGTGCCTAACCTACCCGGTACGGCCATTCTGGGGTGCCCGACCTACCCGGTACGACCATTATGGGGTGCCGACCTACCCATGTCAAGTCATTCTGGGGTGCTGACTACCCGTCGGTTCTAACAACCGAACCTCGGGGACTATTTCACCACTACCACTACTATCACATATAACATAACATAAACATATTATCAGACATATATGGGGTGCCTGAGCTACCCTTCGGTCCTAACAACCGAACTCGGGGACTAGTCCCCTCCTACTACCTCTATCGCATATAACATAACAAGCCAGCATGCAAACATATCATCACATACTGTCAGACGTACCTGGGGTGTCTGACTACCCTTCGGTCCTAACAACCGAACTCTACTACTATCACATACAACCGATCATGCTAGCATATAACATATCAGGTAGTAACAAACCTAGATGATATCACAAAGACAATCATCTATCATACGTCTCCTATTGGTGGGCCGACATTATGGCCTTAGACCCACCGCTACTGGAAGGTAACTCACCTCGTAGTAGCTGCTGAACTGTACGGGAATCCTCTCACTGCTGCTGTTGCTGCTCTGGAAATCCTCCGGCTAAAATTCCCACACAACACTTAGTCAGAAACTGACATCTACTCTTAGGGTAAAATGACCATTTTACCCCTGACCAAGTCAAAGTCAAAGTCAACTTCTAGTTGACCTAACTCGCCGTGTTGGCTCGCCAACTCGCCGAGTCCCTATCCTTCCATTAGACCTCATACCCGTCTCTACTCGTCGAGTTAGGTGATGACTCGACGAGTTTTCCTTCTAAATGAACATCGACTGAATCCTCATCCGACTCGTCGAGTTGTATGAACAACTCGTCGAGTTCATCATCAACTGATACACAGGTCCTGACCTTGACTCGCCGAGTTGTATGAACAACTCGTCGAGTTCATCTTCATCCTTAAGAAGATTGCCTTGGACTCGCAGAGTATGTTCATGCACTCGCCGAGTCCCATGAATTTCCAGAACAATGGCTTAGTCCAAAACATTGGGTCACCCCTTGGGACCTCCTTAAAACCTTTCCACACTCAGCTGGGTCCTTATGACCCTCAACTGATATGGGACAGAATCTTGGACTCCCCCGAGTCCAAGAACGGACTCGTCGAGTTGGTCACATTCACTCACTGAATCTTCGATTTCTGATGTACAACCCCTGATCAAAAGGTAGATCGATGCTTCTACAATCGATCTAGCACGTAAAGTTACAACCTTTACGTGCTTGCATGGGACTTTAAGCTCAAAAGGTCCTAAAACAAGCTCTCACAATGCATGGGGCCTTCTTTGAGTGCAAAAGCCACTCCTTTCTGCCTTGTAACCCCTCTAAGGACCTAGATCCGAAACATCAACCTCAAACCATGCTTGCAATCATGGTTGGTGACCAAAATGGCTTAGAAGAGCCCTAAAACTCCACAAAATGGGATCTATCAAAAGAGCAAGCAAGTTATAGACTTTATATCTTCTGAAGTCTGCAAATGATGCTCAAAACCGAATCCTTCAAGCTTTTCCTTCCTTCCTTGGATCACAAAGCACCAAGATCACTCCAAATGCCTTAGATTGCTTCAATAACGGCTAGGGTTTGCTATGGGGGTCTTCTGGGAGCAAATGAGACTAAGGAGGCCGAGTTAAGGTGTTTAAATAGGGTGTAAACCCTTGGATTAGGGTTTTTGTCCAAACAGGGTCTACTCGCCGAGTCCGGGACTCGACTCGCCGAGTCCGGGACTCGACTCGCCGAGTCCACAACTTAAACTTCGTGCCTCATCCCGCTTCTACTCGGCGAGTTGGTCCTTCAACTCGCCGAGTCCAAGACCAAATGCAAAATATTTAGAGATTTAATAAAAAAACACGTACCAAGAACCAGGTGCTACACTTCAGGCCATTTCTCATTCAGATGCTTTTACGTGAAACCGAAGCTCCAAACTGTTGATCGAGGCTCCTAAGGTGTTGTCATCACGTAAAGTTGCTAACTTTACGTACATGCAAGGCTTCATGAAGCTAAAAAACTCATAACTAGCCTTAGAAGAAGGTTTTGGACATGAAGGAGGGCCAAAGCTTTATAAAGCTTGTGGTTTTATTTCCATAAGGGCCTAGACAAGTCTAGATTTGAAACCATGCCCTTGTGACAAGCTCAAATCGGAAGTGACCCCATTTTGCACCAAAATGCCCATATTCTCACATAAGAAGAGATCTAGCAAATAGAATGTTAAGATAAAGACTTTTTACCTTCAAATGCAAGCCAAGACGATGTAGATATTGGATCTACAAGCTTCTTCTCATTCCAAGCTTCTTAATCTTCGAGCTTCTTCAACAAATGCACCAAAAACACACTTTAGCCTCTCACACACTCAAGAATAGGGTTTAGATCGATTAAGGTTGCTTATGGCCATCAAAAGGTGGTAAGGAGGTTGGAGGAAAGGGCTTAAGGTCCTTTAAATAGGGTGCAAACCCTAAAAATTAGAGTTTCATGCACAATCTCTACTCGTCGAGTCGGGGTCCTCCAACTCGTCGAGTAGAAGTCATAAACCACACAACCATATCCATTTCTACACGACGAGTTGGGCATCCAACTCGTCGAGTAGGCCTTTAAATATGAATATAAAGCTGTAAAATTTCTACCTGAGAGTCGGGGTGTTATAGACTTGCGATGCACAAACGATTTTAGAAATGGAGTTGAGTTAAGAGGGTGTGTGTGTGTGTTTTCAAGGAATTTCCAGGTTTGCTCTTCCAAAAAAAGAATTTCGCTGGAAAATTCATGTTTGGCCGGAAAACTCATGTTTGTCGGAAAAGATAACGAAAACCGGAAAAAACTCACTATGCTCGGTCATACTATGTATACGTTTCAACAAGTTCAAAGGTTAATAAAACACTAAAAATAATTTAATGACTAAAGTACCTTACCCTCTCAAATCATTATCCATTTAATGTAAAAGTAGGTGTCAATGAGAGAGTTTAGTAAAAATATGGGTGAGCAAAAACCGCACTGCAACTAAACTTAACCGCAAAAACCACAACTGATTAACCGCAACCGCAATAAAAACCGATGGTGAGGTTCTTTGTTTTTCAAAAACCACAAATTTACGGTGCGGTGCGGCTATTAGTTTTCAAAAACCGCAAAAAAAAACCGCACCGCACAGCATATATTATATACAATTTTTTTTATTAATTATTAATATATTAAATATTAAAAATGAGACAAGTTTCATGAATGAAAGAATGATAAAATTCAAGAAGACAAAAGTGTTGGTTTTTTCGTATATTTAACTTTCGAAAAAGGTGAATTTGACAATTTTAAGATATTTATTGTTAATTACTAATGATTTAAAGTTTTTAAGATATTAGTTGTTTAAAATTTAAGTTAATTGTTTTATACCTTATTGTTTTTTTATTATTACAAGTAATATGTTTAAACTCTTAAAACTGTTTAAACTCTAAAGTGCGGTTAAAAACCACATAAATAATTGCACCAAATCCATGCGGTTAATAACCGAAACACACAAAAACAAAACCGCACCGCAAAAATAACTGCACCAAGCGGTTTTGAAAATTGATTAACCGTATTTACGGTTAATGATGAGGTTTTGGCCAATAATCGCATCGAACCGCACCGTTCTCGCCCTTAAATATAAATTGGATTTTTTGGAGGGTATTTTTTAGTAATAAACGTGGTGGGGCCAATTTCAAATAGGGTCCATGTAGCCGCTTAAAGGGGCTGCCACAACGAAATCCGTAGGTACAAATTATTTGTTAATTCACAAGTGATCTACAACAAATATATACAAAACAAAGGGCCATGTGCTGAGGACTTTTGGCACTATGGTGTGTGTATAAATATAAATAAACATCACGCAAATTCAAAAATTAGGGGATATCTACCCTAATAAATGAAAATCACTTTGTCACATGTCTTTTTCTCATAAAATTAGCTACATATCATTTTGTTATAATTTGAGATATATTTATTTTCCACTTGTCATTACTTTAATTTTTATTTTCAATATATCATTAATTTAGTTTCCATAATATTTAAATATTTCAACAAATATATACAAAACAAAGGGCTGAGGACTTTTGGCACTATGGTGTGTGTATAAATATAAATAAACATCACGAAAATTCAAAAATTAGGGGATATCTACCTTAATAAATGAAAATCACTTTGCCACATGTCATTCTCTCATAAAATTAGCCACGTGTCATTTTGTTATAATTTGAGATATATTTATTTTCCACTTGTCATTACTTTAATTTTTACTTTCAATATATCATTAATTTAGTTTCCATAAATTAAACCTACCATAATGACTATTAATTTCAAATTTCAAATTTTAAATTTTAAATTTCAAATTCAATTTTAAATAAATTTACAGTTTAAACCTTTATGTTTAACATTTTGTTATAACTAAACACATAATTTTAATTAATTTATTTTTTGCATGTTTTTTTTCTCATAATTTTTATTTATTTCAATTTCAAATTCAAATAAAATTTCTATTTAATTGTTCGTACTTAACATTTTGTTTTAATCAACCCGTATAATATAGGAGTCTCACAACTAGTAAACTTACAAACAAAAATGACCAATTCACATTTCTTTTCTATTCACTATGTGGGCCAAAAACCAACATGACATAAAGGGCCTATATACTACGTGGTCCAAGAAATAACGTTGCCATAAAGAGAATATATTACTATGTTGGCCAACAAGCAAAGGGCTTATATTATGCATTTAAAACATTTAGCCCGGTATACTGGTATAGTACTACACACTGCTTCTTAAATGGGATGACAGTCATGCTCGTTTTTAACTAATATTACACGATAATTTTTATATAATACGAAGATGTCGGATTCTGTTTTGTTAATACGAAAATGAATCAACTAAAATATGATAAAAGCGACAAAAAATACATATTAATATTGTGTCAAATTTTTAACACAACGTAACACAATGTCATGTTTTTTTTTACTAATGTCATGGTTTTTACTTTTGACATTAACATGAATTCGAAATTTTATTTTGTATCGTGTATTTTTATGCCATGTCATAGATTGGCACATCTATTTCAAGAAAGGGCATTAGCCCCCCCCCCCCCCCCCCCCCCCCCCCCCCATTTCATATGTGTTTTACTATCTTAAATTACACAAATGGTCCATGTGGTTTGGGTTAATTTGCATGTTTGGCGAACCACCACCACCTCCTTCCTCTTCGTCGACAAGACTCTCGACCTACACTACCCTACATCCTTCAGCTTACATGCAATCAAATATACAATCAGTGTTTCACAAAAAAAAATCAAGATGCAATACGCAATGTTGCCACAAAAACAAACTAGATCGATATACATACAAATCTAATAAACCTGCAACTTGAATATAAATCTAATAAACTCATATAGGTATATACAAACCCCACACCCCTATAGCCCAAACAATTCCTCCTCTCCCCCGTTGAAAGCTTTGTCCACTCTGTTTAATCTGACAACCACCCCCTCACCTCACCTCCCCTCCCATTCTATTTTCCCTTTCTGGTGTTCATCATTGCCGCCCCATGAAGAAGAAACCCATAAAAAAAATCAATTATAGATCCATCGTGAAGAAGAAGAAACCTAGAAAAAAGAAAATCATTTCCTCACTTTTTCTTTCTGCGATGCCGGCAATGCTCTGACCACCAAATCCAAGAAGTCACCAATGGTTGTTTTAGAGCCTTGAAAACGGTGGTCGAACAGGAGGGGGTTTTGACAGAAAAGAAAAATGGATAGAGAGTTCGGATATGAGGGTAAAAGGAAGGTCGGTGGCCAAAGAGATAAGGGTGGCGACGAAGGATTTAGCTTTTGGCTATAAACGAAACGAACATTTGACGACCTGTTCGTAAATCGTTCGGCGGGAAGTTTGTTTATGTTTGCTTATTTAATAAATGAACAAACAGAAACACAAATTCTCGTTCGTTTAGTTAAACGAACGAACATGAACAATAATCTCGTTCGTTCATTTATGTTCGTGAACGTTCGCTTATATTGTTCATTTACATTTGTTTATGTCTATTCATTTACGTTTATTTATGTTTATATATGTTCAATTGTTTTCTTATTACACTTTTTTTAACAGCTAAAAGATGAAATTTATAAAAAAAAAAAGAAAAAAAAAACTAGCAAGAAGCTAGAGGAGACAAATTACAAAACATTACAAAGCAATGGGTTCTCGAACTACATTGTCCAATTTAGTCTATTTTTAGAATTCCTATTTGAAAACCAATCAAAAGAATACATTGCAATTTTTTCAAAAATATTGCTTCTTTTAATTTTGGACGATTGAAATATTTGATTACTTCGATAAATCCAAAACATCCAGATAGCGGTCAATATAATCACCTTCAAAACCTTCCTCTTCGCAACCGCCATATTCTCTGTATCTGTCCATGTCAACAACTCTGCAACAGTGATCAACATAGGTAAAGTAACATCAAGCCATAATTCAATTCGAGACCAAATATGGGCAGCAACCTCACAGAACAGAAAAACATGATTTGTATCTTCAACACACCGATCACAAGCCGGGCATAACAAAGAATGAACCTCAATACCTCTTCCACTAATATTCAACCTAGTGGGGATTTTATTTAAAAGGACACGTCAAATCAAAACATTAACCTTTATAGGGACATATTTATTCCAGCGAGTTGGTAAATTACTCGGGTGAGTAATAACCTCATCAATATGAATCCGAGCACTCTTGACCGTGAGTTTGCCCTCAGTATCAAGATCCCAACTCCAAGAATCACTACCATTACCGATATTAACATTTTCAAGTAAGCCACGCAACACCAATAACTGATCAATTGTATGACCACCATTTATTTGTCTAATCCAAGACCACTCCCAATTACCCTCTTGACATCTGTCAGCGATAACACAATCTTTATTAACTTCCAAAGCATACAATCTAGGAAATTGGTCCATAAGCTTTGTATCTCTAACCCAAATATCTTTCCAAAACTGAGTCAAGACACCATCACCAATCTTTTTTCGCATAAAAGCATGGAGTAATATATGTTTAGTATTTAGGTTATCAAACAACCGCACTAAACTTGACCAAACTCCTCCCACTCTCGGTTTTTCATCAAAACAACCCAACCCCCCAAATGGCCCATGTATAATTTTAATCACCTTAACCCATATGGCTCCATTATCTGTTAGAAACCGCCACTTCCATTTTTGAAGCAACGCTAGATTGAAAGCTTTCAAGCTCCCAATCCCCAATCCCCCTCTGTCCAAAGATGTCAGAGTTGTATCCCATTTAATCCAACATATTTTCCTTTTCGTCTTATCCCCTCCCCAAAAGAATCGAGCTCGTAACATTTCCAAGGTATTACACACCGTATCTGGAACTTTAAACAACGACATAAAGTAAATACCCAAACTCCCAAGCACCGATTTAATCAATGTCAATCGGCCGCCAATCAAAAGCATTTTAATTTTCCAATTTGCAAGTCTTTTTTAAATTTTCAACCACCATTTTCTATCCCTCCACCCTCCTCATTTTTAAATCTATAGGCAACCCAAGGTACAAAAAAGGTAATTTTTTTGCAGAGCAACCAGTACCAACCGCAAGGTTTTCCACTTCAACAAAAAGCACTCCAATCTCAAAAGATTAGACTTTTGTAACTTAATCTTTAATCCAAACACCAGATAAAAGCAGTTTAGAATTCTAACCAAATTAGTGATATTTTCCTCATCCCATTCTCCTAAAAAGAGCATCATTTGCATAAAAAGATGAGAAAAAACTAACCCATCTTCTCCAACCAGTGCACCATGAAAGAAGCCATGCACAACCGCGTCTTCCATGGCAACATGTAATCCTTCCATAGCTATGATAAATAAGAAAGGGGATAAAGGGTCACCTTGTCGAAGACCTCTTTGAAGATTAAACTCCACAGTAGGGCTACCGTTAACCAACACTGAAGCGCGAGAAGAATTCAAACGCGCACTTATCCAACCAATCCACTTATTAACAAATCCCATAAACTCCAAAATTGTTAAAAGGTACTCCCAACTCACTGAATCATACGCCTTTTCTAGATCTACTTCGAAAATCATCAACTTTTTCTTTTTTTTTCTTATACCAGTCTATAATTTCATTTACCAAAAAAAGGTCATCCAATATTTGTCTACCTTTAACAAACGCAAACTGTTCCGGGCTAATAATACAATCAATCACCACCCTTAACCGATTAGCTAAAAGTTTTGCAATAATTTTGTATTGCACACCTATTAGACTAATCGGTCTATAATCTTTAATAAAGATAGGGCCATCTTTTTTCGGTATAAGTGTGAAAAAAGATGAATTACAACCAAAAGGGATGACCGAAGATGAATAAAATTTGTCAACAAAACTACACACATATTTTTTTATTAGCTCCAAAAAATGTTTAATGAACCAAAACGTGAACCCATCTGGTCCCGACGCCCGATCACTACCACACGACCAAACCGCATCTTTTATCTCCTCCATAGTAAATCTCGAGGATAACCCTCCCTTTGATTCGGCTCAAGCTTCTTCATATTCGGACTTGGCTGCACTAACTTAGTGCCTACAAAACTCTTGAATTTGTCTTTATAAAAAAAATCCAAAAACAACTTTTTTACATGTTCCGAGGCAGCCAACCACGATCCATCAACCATTACCCCCGAAACAGCTAGTTTTCTTCTTTTTCGTTTAAGCATCGAATGGAAAAAATTAGTGTTTTCATCACCTTCTACTCCCCACTTAATTTTGATTTTTTGTGCAAAATCCATATTATCAATTCTTTCCATATCAGCAAGAGATTTCACAAGATTGATTCTTTGATCAAGTAATTGTTGATTACCTCCACCATCGTCAAAAGTATAATCAATCTCATCAAGTTTCTTCAAACAATCCTTCTTATCATCCTTTCGCTTTTTTACTACCTGTTTATTTCATATTTTTAACTTTTCTTTAACATTTTTAAGTTTATCTTTGAAAGCAATAAACTTATTATCTCCTTCAATAGTCTCCAATTCACCCCAAACAACAGTTACAATATCATCAAACCCATCTAAATGGAACACCTTAAACAAAGTCGATCCATAATCCAAATATTCGTTTTTAAGAACAATAGGACTATGATCCGACCACACCCTAGGCAAGACAAGCCCCACCATATTTGCAAACTTTTCCACCACCTCATTCCAAACAAGGAATCTATCTAATTTTGCCATTTTTTTACACTCTTTATCAACCCGTGTGAATTTTCTACCACCCATCTGGACATCAATAAGCCTCGTGTCGACAATAAAACTATTAAAGTCATCAGCGGATCCCGGACAAAAAATTGATCCATATCTTTCTGTCGGCACCCGCACAACATTAAAATCTCCAAAGACGATATAATCACCTTGATTTTGACTCATAAACATAGTCATATAATTCCACAACTCTTTCTTTTTCTGCTTATCCTGTGGGGCATACACATTAAAAATATAACATTTAAAACTTTCCGCCACCCACTCTCCTTCAACAACAAGAAGGTTTTATGTGCAAAAAATTCTAGACTTTCGAAAAAACGCAGGCTCCCAGATAGTCAATATACCACCCGACCGTCCCCGAGCGCTTATGTTCATACATGTTTAATTGTGTTAATTTATCTTTGTTCGTTTAGCATGTTCACGAACATAAACAAAGTAATTTGTTAAACAAACGAACATAAATAGGAATATTCGTTCATTTATCCATTCGTGTACATTCGTTTGTTTGGCCAACTTAAATGAACGAACATGAAGAAAATTTGTTTGTTTGACTATTTGACTATTATATAATTACTCTTTTTTTTCTTGTGTTTTCTCTTCTTGTATATTCTTAAAACTCTTAAACACGTTTAGTACCTTGTTCTCCCTTTTCCTGACAAAATTTGAAGGATTGCCTCTCTTCTATCCACCATCCCCGTCATGAAAAACAAGTATCAATTGTTAGGTCAAAATTAGTCTTTCCCTTGATGCGTGATGGGACATCCCTTATGGTTTTAGTCTATTTTCAAAACATTTTTATTAATTTAATGTTTGAAAATGGATGTTGCTAATAAGTCACCCTATTGACACTTTTATAAAAAGTCAACCAATAATTAACTGTTTATAATTAATTTTTTTGGAAAACAATGCAATTTCAGCCAATAAAAATATTAAAAAAATTAATTAGGGTGTCCATATTGCAATATGAGGTGTCTTTTTAGCTAATCCCTTGAAAATATATCGGACTTCCCATTGCAATATTTTTATGAAAATGTGATTGTTAAAAACATTAAGAAAATGTCAAAATTGGGCCAAAAATTAAAAAAAAAATGTTAATTGTTACCTACTTGCCTGTATCTCATTTTTAATTCCCGTAAATAAATTTACGGGATAATAAATTAAGAGGTAATATATTTTTTTTTATTTGTACATATTTGGATACTGAGTTTTTTTCGTCCATATTTACCCCCTTCAACTTGTTAAACTGTACAAATTCAGTCCTTATGACCGATTATTTCAGGTTAGCTAGAAAAAATGACTTAATATGGTAATATATTTCTCAATTTATACACATTTAGTCATTAATATATTTTTGTTCCAAAATAAGTCATAATTTGTTTTTGTACTCATTCAGTACTAATCAATGATTTCTTTCATTTTTTCTTACGACATCTTACGTGAGACAATCATTGATGATGTGTTTGGGGTTATTGATGTTTGGTTGTGTAGGTCTTGTGGTTTGACTTAGGTCTTGTGTTCTCAACGTTGTAACTTCTTCATACAATATCATATTTTAACGATCTTTATATCCACGTGTTCGTTTTTTAAGTCTACTACAACTTTCGTTAAAATTACTCTCGTTAAAATGTAATATATTTTTACTTACGATTTTATAAAAAAAACATTCACACATACATTCATAAAAAACGTATGGATATAAAGATTGTTAGTAAAATATATTACTTTTTAATGTGAGTAATCTAAACTAAAGTTGTAGTGGACTAAAATACGAATGCATGAATATAAAGATCGCTAAAATCCGAGATCGTATGAAAAAGTTATGACGTTCAAAACATATGACATAAGCAACCAAGTAGTCAAGATCATGATGTACATAAGCATCAAAAGCCCAAACCACCTCATTAATGATTGTCTCACGTAAGATGTTGTGAGAAAAACCTTTAAAAAACTCATTCATAAGTACTGAATGAATACAAAAACAAAAATAACTTATTTTACACACACACACACACACATATATATATATATATATATGCTTAGTTTATTTTGTTTTTACTAAGTATTGTGTGCCAGAATGCACAGATCTGGACCAACGGATGAAATTAATCAATGGATATGATTTGAGAGTGTATGATATTACAATGGGGTAACATGTACCATATAATCACATAATTTTTAACAAAAGTGTATTTTGGACAATTAACTACATTTATAAAAGGAAATTTTCGGATTTTTAGGGATGATTAATTCTCCTGATTTAAAAAAATATGAATTTTTTTAATTAATTCAATTTCAATTTTTACTGATTTTATTCTGTTAGAATATTTTTTTATTAGAATGATACTCTTTCAAAATTTTATTCTAATAGAATATTATTGAAAAAAAAACAAAATTCTTGAATCAGATGTTGAAAAATAACAAACATTCTAATATATTCTTATATATCCGAACTTAAATACAAATTCATACATATTCTTACAGACTAAAAGTCTTATACATTTTAATATAGTTATAAATATTCTAAAAGAATATCAACAAAAATGAATAACATTCTTAAAAAAATAACAGCATTCTGCTAGAATACTCTCGTTCTCCATGTTTTCTTCATTTTCCACATCAATGGTAGCCCTTTCAAAACCTAAATAAAAAAAAACATAATCAACTCTAAAATAGTATAACTTTCAATATATTCTAACAGAATAAAACTACAATTCTAACATAATGTGTTAGACATTAACGACTTTTAATTTATTCCAACAGAATGTACTCGAGTAACTTGATCATGTATTCCCCAAGTCACCTGATCCAAATTATCGACTTAATCTAATTACAATGACTACATTGTAACTAACACAGAGGACAATACTTTGGAAATGTCAGCTTATTACAAGCTAGAATGTGGTAAATATGACAGTTCAATGATCACAAATGTTTCTGAACAAAGAGTGCTAAAAATACAGTTGTAACACCGCATGTTCGAAGGACTATAACTCAACCAATATTAATCAAATTTAAATGACTTCTGGACCTAACTTGTAGCTAACACAAAAGAGAATATGCATAAACAAATTTCATATCATTCCAAGCTAGTATGCGAGAGATATGATAGTTCAAATATTACAAAAAAAATTGGTTGAAATATTTGATTCAAGCATTTTAACAAACATTTGGCGGGCAAAATCAGATGCACAAATCTTTATACTCCATTTTATGAAACATACAACATATGTAATTAATAAATACATGAATATGATTAAATTTACAATAAAAGAGTGTATACCTTCAAATACTAACAAGTAATTTGTATTACCAAGAGTATGAAATTACTTCAAAGAAATCAAATTAAATCGTCATGTTTACGGAATAACTAATCATAAGTAAAGTCAAAATCACTTCTTGAAAGCATATGTCAACATTGTTTTCCATGGTGGGTTTGTTTCTTGGATTGTGTTTCAAAAAATGGAAACGGAAGGGGAGCGAGAGATGAGATAGGGCTGAGGAGACAAAACAGATAATAGAGTGCATACGTGGAAGCCGATTCCAGAATCTCTCATAGATCGAAGAAGCAAAAAGGTCCAAAACATGACCCTGGCTAACCATCTGCTTTGAAAGTTCCTCATAAAAATTGACTGCTTTTCTAAAGTATAATGCTGAATCTTTGTCTAAATCTTTATGCGATCGAACTGTATCAGATAAATCTTGTGAGACAATCTGTCAAAATCCAAAATGCGACAAAAGGTTAATATATTGTGAGGAAAAACTGGCAACAGAAACTAGGGGTGAGCAAAAACCGAACCGACAAAAGAAAAACCGACAAAACCGCAATAAACCGCAACTGAAAAACCGAAACCGATGCAAAAACCAATGGTGCGGATTTAATTTTTGCAAAAACCGAAGGTCAACGGTGCGGTGCGGTTTCTATCCTAAAAATCGGTCCACCAAAACCGAACCGCACCGCAAGCGTGTATAGTAATAAATTAATCAATGTATATTATATACATGCTATTTAAAATAGTTATAAACGATAATATATTTATTATATGTTTATTTTGCGTTTATATAAGACTATATGGGGTGCAAAAGAAATGTTCTATTGTTAGCCAAACGTACTAATCGATTACATGTGATAAGCTTGTAACAAATTAAGTCAAAATCAACCAACCTTCAATCATTAATTAGTTTGTCAGAGTGGTCACAAGTTGTATTTTAAGCGACTTACAATTTTTTATTATGTAATTTTGTTTTGAGCTGAAAATGAATGTATTAAAAAAACAATACAATACAATCTTATATGCACATGGTTTTTAGTTCTTACAGTTTTAAAAAACCGCACCAAAAAACATAAAAAAAAACTGCACCAAATTCTTAACACGGTTTAAAAACCGAAACCGCACCGATACAAACCGAAACCGCATTTAAAAACCGAAAAACCGAACCATTGCAAAACCGCACCCAACGGTTTTAAGAATGCAAAAACCGCACCATGCGGTTTGTGGTTCGGTTTGGTCTGAAAACCGCACCAAACCGCACCATGCTCACCCCTAACACAAACCATCCATTTGCATGAAATGTAAAAACAGAGTTTAATATTGTGCATCAATGGCGTATTTGCAATCTGAAGGAAAGAAAAAAGTAGCAGAACTTACAGAACCATTGCCTTCTGTGCATGGCCCACCAACCAAAGCCACTATACGACCACCAGTTCCAGGCGAACAAGCACAAATCAAACCTGCTGCAACACTCAATGCGACACCAGTGCATCTCAACGATCGATTACCAGGTGCGTAAAACCCGAATCTGGTGGGGGTGAGGTTTTAAAATTAATATCCTAATTTAAAAGGGGATATTAATTGATTTTATCAATTTATCATAATTAATTATAATATAGATTACTATTATACCCTTATAAATAGAAAAGTATGTTATCTAGCTCTCTCTCTCTCTCTCTCTCTGTGTGTGTGTATATATATATATATATATATATATATATATATATATATATATATATGGAAAAAGTGAATATACCCTTAAAGGTATATAAGCTTAGGTACCAAAACTCACCATAATACGTCGTTTTGTTTGATATATTTATTATAATGTTCTTCAACCTCAATCCTTAACTTGATTTACTTTAAAGATTTTCAAATTTTCATTATTATCTTACTCTTACATCACATCTTTTTGACGAGCATCAATTAGGCTATATATATTATAGTTGAAAGTGAAAATTATGTAAGAGGAAAATAAATGTGAAATTTGTAAAAATCTTTGAATGAAATCAAGTTAGAAGTTGAATTATAAGAACATTAGACAATTACAATGTATATATATGATATAAAACGACATAGTATGGTGAGTTTGGGTACCTAAGTTTATATAGCCTTAAGGGTATATTCACTTTTCCCTATATATATATATATATATATATATATATATATATATATATATATATATATATATATATATATATATATATATATATATATATATATATATATATATATATACTGGTCATAAGGATTAAATGTATATAATTTAACAAATTAAAGAGATAAATATAAACGAAAAAAATTCTCAGTGACTAAATATGTAAAAATCAAAAAATATATTACCTTTTTAACTCAATATCCCATAAATTTACTGTATTAACCACAATCTAAAAAATCTATAGTAAATATCTATGGAATAAAAATTATATAATATAATTATTCAAATAAAACCATATTCGATTATAAGACATGGTTGAAATCCGAAGTCAGTGACCACGACATGCGTAGCTGGGTTGGAGCCTTGCACCCCAAGTTTTCACCTCGTAAACGTCACCGTTTGTCTATTAAAACAAGAAAGTAAGATATGTGATAGACATAACAAAATTAGCAAATCTAAAGGGTTCAATAACAGACACCTTTTATACAAATCAATGATTAATATATATTATATATTTTACGTAAATTATATATTTATATTTATAATCAACGTTGGAATAAAAAAATAAAACGTTATTTATAAATAGAAAAGTATGTTATCTTAAAATTGTTATTTAGCAGTTAGCAATATCTTTTATATCAATTTAATCCGTTGAAAATAAAACATGCATGAAACAAGCAGACTCGATTATAAAAAAGAAATAATCAAAATGCTTACTACTATCAAATAGGAGTACTTTTATAAATGTAAAGTGTTATGTAAATTAATTATTGGAAATGTCAAAATATAAATACGAAAGCAAATATGATATGTCAAAAAATAAGTTACATCACTTTTAAGGGTTATTGTGTAAACAACGTGTATTATCATTCATTTATATATACAAATATAATAAATATAATATTTTTCTATCTTAAATTCAAATATTTGATGTTGTATAAAAATATAAGTTATTTATATAACAATAAAGTTATTTTGACATAAAAAATATCACGGTTATTAAAATAATTCATTCCAATACATGCATCACTTTTGAAAATGACACACACTGACACAAATATATATATATATATATATATATATATATATATATATATATATATATATATATATATATATATATATATATATATATATATACTAGCCGTTTACCCGCGCTAAGCGCCGGGTGGTGCGGATATTTCATTCAGAAATTAGTTTGTAGAAACGATTATCTTTTGCGCAAATAGTTTACTACATATAAACATATATCGATAAGAGTCATGCTAGCAGAAAACGAAATGAGTAAGAATTAAAAATGAGCGGTTGGCATTCTTTAAAAATGCATATGGAGACATAATTAGTTGTACATTATTAATCGTTCAACACTTATCTGTACACAACATTTGATGTATATACTTCATTACCTTTGACTTTTTCGTCAAATTTCACTAATATTTTTGTATTGGTAGGTGATATCCCTCTAGATAATGCTGTATAATGATGGTCATGCAAGAAAACGATTTTGGAAGATAAATACCAACATTTTGTATTGTTTGTCCTTGATCTTTATTGATTGTCATTGTGAAACATAATCGAATTGGAAATTGTTTTCTCTTCAACTTTGGATGAGAACATTTCATCTTCAAACAAACATAGATGAAGCTTGGCACAAAATACTCTCTTTCCATAGTAGAGTTGTTCAAAATATCCCAAATCAAATAACCGATATACCTTACTTGTTTTGATGTTATCTAATTGGTATTTTTGATCTTTGTTAGATGGTCTACGCCAATGGTAAAGTCTATTGCATTATGTTTGATTCATATTCATATTATGTCAAACCAAAAAATTTGATAAGTTTAATATATTAATTTTTATATTTAATTTGATTTTTATGAATTATGTTTGGTGAGTATGGTGATTTAGTAAAAAAAGATTACAATGTTATCTCGGATTATTCACATTCAAGAACAAAATTAATTTATACAATATCATTTCATCTCATTCTTATTGTTTGTTTAAAAAAGAGTTTGGATTTCTTACTTAAAAATGTGATTAAAAATCATATTTTAAATATTTATAAATATTTTAGAAGCTCATCTTGTTTTTTATTTTTATTTTTATACATATCCCAATTTTAAATATTCAAGATCTATAATAAATATAACAATTAACTAATAAATATAAACTACAAACAAACAATTTAAACACGTAATAGATAACAATGATTTTTACTAATCTTTTCGAAGAAAAAAACAATAACACTATTACATATTATTTTAAAGGCTTTATATTTTAAAATTATAGACTTATAAATATACAATAATCATTTCAAAATAATATAAACATAAAATTTAATGATATTAATTTTATTTAAGTAAAGTGATTTTAATTCACAATTTTTTAATGTATATATTGCGACCAACATGTCAAGGTTATATCATTTTTCCGTAGTCATAAATCTCTTAGCCTCTTGTGGAAGTCTTCGTGTGATCTCAAACCGTTTAAAAGAATTGTTCTTTATTGTACCATTTTATTTTTCTTTACTCTTCATAATCCATATGAAAATAAATTAGCATGTATTTTTAGGCATATTCTTTGACTATTCAATTCAACCAATATCACATAAATGACCATCATACCCTTGGCAGCATTGAAACATTAAAACATTTTGAAATAAAAAATCATGTATCATGTGATTGGTATGGTTTTGTTTTCATCCATCCAAAACAAAGGGCTGCTTTTTATCTCATTATTCAACCTTTAGGCATAAAGAAATAACAATGTAGTTTCATTTACTTGTTTATTGTAACAGCCTACTTTCGTTTAATCATGTTACAAGATTGTAACTTGTAAACATAAAAAAGACAAAAAATAAGTAAGCAACCTACTTTTCATTCTATTAACTACATCATTGCACATCAGATACAAGACCAAGAAACCATCATTAAAAAAGAAAAAAGAAAAAAAAAAGAAAAACGAAAAACCAGCACCATCATCAAGTACTTGCATAGGGAACCTCAAACCCCAGATCAGTTAAAGGCCATTTACAGCAACTAACATTAGAACTTCAGTCCAAAAATAAGCACATGACTTTTTTTATTGTAAACCTAATTAAATGTGGTTCAATAAAAAAAGTACACGAAGAACCCTAACAAAAAAAAAACTTGTACAATTGTTAAGTTATTTATGTTTATTTCAACATACATCTACAACATAAAGGGACATGTTACAAAGAAAAATCACTATACTTGTAAAGCCAATCTTTCTACCGGATGAAATTCAATTACCTAGATAGAGATATAAAAAAGAGTTAGATAGATTAGTCAACTTGTACATTGATCAATATATTGAAAGGGGCACAAAATTGAAGAAGCATACCATATTTTTAAAAGGAACAAATACAGATAGAAAGAGGGAGACTTGGTTGAAGTTTATACACAAATGGACAGAAACTGAAGCAATAAAAAATGAAACATTGACATTAAATTGCAACCTCTTCCCCCTTGGCCAGATGCTTCCCTCGACTAAAAATAACCAGCTTGTTCATGGATTTGCAATTAGACTGCTATGTCCATTTGTCCCACTACAAACCTCATTGGTCTTATAAACATTTCGATTTTACATTGCACAGAGCTACAGTGCTATTAAATTTCACCAACTCCTCTGCACCATGATTATTCAAAATAATTCTCAAAAAATTCAAATTACACAATGTTATTTTCACTTAGAATAAATCTTAATAGTAACCCATATATAATCCAAATAGTTAATGACAATTACCTTGATTTTCCATGGATCATTTACAGTATTCTGCAACCAATGCAACCAATACAACTGATTCAGTAACACTAAAACATTAGTTTTATTTAAAAAAATGACCGTTTTACCCATTGCTTCTTTGATTTGAATTCTTTCTAATGTTAGGGCACGAAGCATGTCTTCAAATTCATCTCTTTGTGCATCAGTTAGTGTTCGTTCAGTCTCAACACGCTGCAAAGAATTTTTTTATTTATTTATTTTTAAATCTTTTAAATAGAAATAATAATGCTATTAGCCCATAATAGAAAAAAAAATAGTAGTACCCTGCTTCTTCCAGCAGCAAATGTGGCTCCAGTTTCCTCATTTTCTGGACTCTTGGTTGTTGGCAAAGAAGGAGGTACCCATATAGACAATCAAAAAGCATAAAAGTATTACATATTATTTATAAAGTTAACGTTTTTATCCACAAAAACAAAATTAATTAAAGATGATGAATAACATATGTTACCTCCCACTACCAGTTATCATGATGAAAGGTTCAGTTCACAACCTATGCAAAGTATCACCCTGTATTTGTTTTTGAAACCAAAAGTTAATGTTTATTTCCTTTCAAATTCTAGAAATGAATCTACATGAATGCTCATGCTCTCACCTAATTTTAATTTCTTGAAATGTACATATACATAGATTTAGAATGAATTTCATATATAGATTAAATGGAAAAAGAAGTAACTAAGGAAAGTATGTGTACATGAGCAAAGGAATAGAGCCTCCAAACATAGTAAGTATGTTCCTTAGAGCCAAGTTCAAACAAGAAACTAAAAAGAGGATTCCCACGAACCCTCTCCATTATAGCTTGCTCAAAAGCACAGCCTCCATCAAGAACATAAAGAGCCATTGTATTAATTACTTTTCGAAGACGAATATCTTCAAGTAATACAACACTTATATATCTGGCACATTGGGACTAAGAACCTAAGCACCAAGGTTAAAATTGTCAATAATACATAAACACAGGATATGAAAAGAATTCTGACACAAAACCTACCAACTCAGAATTCTCACTTGAGACAAAAGTAATAGGAAGAGCAGACAAGATTATAGTGGCACCCTGCAAACCAAAACCAATAAATAAAAACAAAACTCCATCCTTTGTAAACCTACAAAACATCTACCTACCTTTAGAAACAGATACAAGGCAAAACCGTAATTGCACTACAACACTTGCATAAGGTACATGAGATTAAGAGAGAGAGAGAGAGAGAGAGAGAGAGAGACCATTTTGTAACACTTTTGGTGAACTCTACTGTTGGGTGTGCAGAAATAGATTTGGGATCTGCACTGACTATGGTAAGTGTATATGTGACATCCCCAAAATCTTGGCCAGAAAAGACCGATTTTCATTTATGCTTTTAAATAATTTCAGAGTAAATCCTTTTGATTTGAAAGAGTTGCGGAATTTGTTCCCAAAACAAAACATGATAAATTAATATTTATCAAAGCATTTCATCAAGAGATGCATTTTCATTATAATCAAAACTCGAGATGTCATGTTCCGATACAGACCATAAAGCATAAACGATAACATTACAAGTCATTCAACAAATATATACATATACAGACTTGTAAACAAAACAACAAGATGATCCATCCATCTTACACCCTTGTGCCACTTCCTGTAATACAAATAAACTGAGTGGGTCAGGCTTGGGAGCCTGGTGAGCATATGGGGTTTTCAACCCACAATAAATAAGTTATATTTAATTTCACCAACCAATCACTATCCCGATTACCCATTCCCGTTATCCTCACCTTACGTCCCTAAAATAACATCTATCTCAAAGGACCTAATCTAGGATTTTCATCGGGACGGACATCACTGCTAAGGGGTTTCCTCAACAATAGATATCCTAAAGGCAACCATGAGGGGAATAGAGTACACCGGTGAACACATCATTCACAACACCTACAGGTTATGAACCTGCTAGCGTTCCACTGGACTGTCTAGAAAGAGTCTGTGGTCGTTATCCATACTCCGCTGAATAACTAGATCAACAACAACAACAACATCGAGGCCTCTCATCTGTTTATTACACACCAACTATCTACCCATGTTCTACCCAACATATTAGTAGACAAAATATATACTTTCATACATAGTTTGAAACCTGTATATCATTTTCATTCAATATATATTCCACATAACAGATGAGGCATACCCACGTAACACGTATTTCACAGAAAGCAATTCAAATCTATGAGATGGAAGAGGGTGAACATACATTCACACACATAACAACAAATTCTACACAAAACAAGTATTTCGTATAAAATACTCCATAATCATGCGTTAGAAGAAAGTAACTACACACTCACACATATAAACAACAGTATACTTAATACACTCGAACCATACTTGTATTATTATCGTGTTTATGAAAGGTAGTATACACTCACTTGATCAGAAGATGATCGGACAACACTACAACTTGCAGAAGTAGTAATCCTCAGCAGATCTGGAAGATCTTCACAAAAATCGAACTTCTCGCGGGCAGAGCTTCGACTCGGGAACCGCACTTCTCGGGATCTTCGGGATCTCGGGACTTGCCTCGGGGCTCGAGAATAATATCGAGGCTTCGGGGTATTTCTGGCACGCAAAACGATGCAAAACGGGAGAGAGAAGAGAAGAAATTAGCAAATGACTCGGCTGCCTTCGGATCCTATTTATAGGAGGCTGGAGCCTCGGAGTACGCGGGGCGTACTGGCCTCTGAAATCGTCACTGCATGCGTCATCCGAAGTGTCGACACTCTTCGGAGTACGCGGGGCGTACGTCGGATCGGACTTGTGACTCCCCCTTCGGATAATGCCGGATTTTTCAATTAAAAATAAATACAATTTATTTATCAAACTTCGGAAATTCATATCTTTCGCATACGAACTCCGTTTTCGACGTTCTTTATATCCACGCGAAGGTGAGACTACACTCTACAACTTTCGTTTAGACTCCGTCGGCTAATCTCGAATTTATTTTTTATTATTTATTTTTAATAGGCCGCGACAGAAACTTTCGTTATAAATTCATAACTTCTTCGTTTGACGTCCGTTCTCGCCTAAATTTTTATCGCTTCGATACCAACAACGAGACCTTCGATCCTCGTTTAGAATGCTTCAGCTAAAAACCGCTCGATCTCAAATCGAGTATTTCAGGCTGCATACCGCTAAGTCGAAACTTCGATAAATCATAACTTCCTCATACGAAGTCAGATTTGGGCGTTCTATATATATTCGGAAACCTCGTTTGAACTACTACAACATTATCCAAAGATATTAAGTTCATTTTACACTTAAATTTTGACGCTTATTTTTATTCTTAATTAATCAGACCACATAATTAAGCAATTAAGCACAAAACACATAATACTCAAATAATACATTCTTATTATTTCAAAACGGGTTACAAAGGTTAACCTAGACTATTACATTGCTAAAAATGGCAAGCCCGGAAACACAGGCGTTACAATTCTCTCCACCTTAGAATGATTCCGTCCCCGGAATCACACATCAACAAACAAATGCGAATAGCGACCCATCATGTCACTCTCCGTCTCCCAGGTGAGATTCGGCCCATTCGTGTGTTTCCATCGGACAAGCACTAACCCAACCATCTTGCGTCGCAATTTCTTAGTCTTCCGGTCAACAATTGCCTCTGGTTCCTCAATCAACCTTTTGTTCTCATCAATTCTCAATTCAGAAATTGGAATTATGTCGGGAACTTCTCCCGTGAACTTCCTCAAATAACACACATGAAAAGTGTTATGAATTTCATTCAGTTCTTCTGGTAGTTCGAGCTTGTAAGCTTGGTTCCCAGTCTTCTGAAGAACTTTAAACGGTCCAATAAACCTTGGACTCAAATTTCCCCTTTTACCAAATCTTATAAGTCCCTTCCACGTCGAGACTTTAAGCAAAACCGAATCCCCGACCTCAAAAGTCATCGGTCTTCGCTTCTTGTCAGCATAGCTCTTTTGACGATCTTGAGCTGCTAACATTCTTTCCCTAATTATTTTCAACTTTTCAGCAGTTTAATGAACCAACTCGGGTCCCATAAACTGCTTTTCCCCAGCCTCAAGCCAACAAGATGACGTACGACACTTCTGTCCATACAATGCTTGATAAGGTGCCATCTTTATGCTCGAGTGGAAACTATTATTATAGGAAAATTCTACCAAAGGTAAATGTTCATCCCAATTACCTAGGAATTCCAAGGTACATGCTCTTAGCATATCTTCAAGTGTTTGTATCGTTCTTTCACTCTGACCATCAGTCTGCGGATGGTAAGCTGTACTTAAACATAACTTGGTACCCAATTCCTCTTGTAGACTTTTCCAAAAACGTGAGGTGAAACGGCTATCACGATCCGACACAATCGTTAATGGAACACCGTGAAGCCTCACAATTTCCTTCACGTAAGAATTCGCAAGCTTCTCCATAGACCATTTCTCCTTGGCCGCTATGAAATGCGCACTCTTAGTGAATCGATCAACGACCACCCAAATCATGTCGTGACCATTCTTTGTTCTGGGCAGTTTAGTGACAAAATCCATAGCAATGTCTTCCCACTTACCCATTGGCACAGGCAAAGGTTCTAAACTCCCATACGTTTTCTGATGTTGTGTCTTTACTCTCGCACAAGTCACACACTCAGCCACATACTTTGCAACATCAAGCTTCATCGTCGGCCACCAGTAGTAGGGTTTCAGGTCCCTATACATTTTAGTGCTACCTGGATGAATCGAGTACATGGTTTTGTGAGCTTCTTCCATCAGAAGACCTCTAATTCCTTCGGACTTAGGTACCCAGATCCGATCTTGGAACACCTTCAGTCCATGACTGTTTACACCGAACACCAACGTTTTGCCCAAACGTTCCTCCTTTCGGTCATTCTTTTCAGAAGCTTCCTCTTGAGCTTTCTTTATACTTTCCAAAATGGTCGAGACAACTTCAATTCTCAACGCTCTTGGCCTTTTCCTTTCAAGATTGACTTTCCGACTGAGAGCATCAGCAACAACATTAGCTTTACCGGGGTGGTAAAGTATCTCACAGTCATAGTCTTTAAGTAATTCCAGCCAGCATCGTTGCCTCATATTCAATTCCTTATGATTAAAGAGATATTGGAGACTCTTATGATCAGTGAAAAGTTTGCACTTCGTGCCATAGAGGTAATGCCTCCATATTTTCAGAGCGAAAACTACCGCTGCCAACTCCAAATCATGAGTCGGGTAATTCTTTTCATGCTCCTTCAGCTGTCGAGACGCATATGCTATCACCTTTTCTCTTTGAGTCAAAACACAACCCAATCCAACCCCAGACGCATCGCTATAAACAGCGAAGTCTTCAACTCCATCGGGTAGAGAAAGTATCGGTGCCTCGCATAGCTTCTTCTTTAGCTTCTCGAATGCTTCTTTATGCTTATCACTCCAAGCATAAGTAGCTCCTTTGTGGGTCAAAGCTGACAATGGACTAGCAATCGAAGAAAAGCCTTGGATAAACCTTCGGTAATATCCAGCTAATCCTAAAAAGCTTCGAATCTCCGTGGGAATTTTCGGTTGCTCCCACTTCATCACAGTTTCGATCTTCGCTGGGTCAACCATTATACCTTCTTGGTTGACCACGTGACCCAAGAATTGGACTTCACGAATCCAAAAATCACATTTGGAGAACTTAGCATACAACTTCTCCTTCTTCAAGACTTCTAACACTTCTTGCAAGTGTCTGCCATGCTCCTCTTGGCTTTTCGAGTAAATCAGAATGTCATCTATGAACACTATCACGGATTTATCAAGGAAAGGATTACAAACCCTATTCATTAAATCCATGAATGCTGCTGGAGCATTGGTTAGTCCAAACGACATAACCAAGAACTCGTAGTGTCCATATCGCGTTCTGAATGCAGTCTTCTCTATATCCTGGTTTCTTACTTTCAGCTGATGATATCCTGACCTTAGATCGATCTTCGAGAAATAGCTCGAGCCTTGCAATTGATCAAACAGGTCATCAATCCTTGGCAACGGATATCTATTCTTTATTGTTGCCTTGTTCAGCTCTCTATAATCAATGCACATTCTCATACTTCCATCTTTCTTCTTCACAAATAACACCGGAGCTCCCTAGGGTGATGAACTAGGTCTAATGAAACCTTTGTCCAATAACTCCTGAAGTTGCATCATTAGCTCCTTTATCTCCGTCGGTGCTAATCGATAAGGTGCTTTCGCAATTGGCGTTGTTCCTGGCAACAAGTCAATACGGAATTCCACTTGTCGATCAGGCGGTAATCTAGGAAGATCTTCGGGAAATACTTCCGGATAATCACACACAACTGGAATATTCTGCATCACCTTCTTTTCTTTCTTAGCATCAATCACGAATGCTAGATATGATGTACATCCCTTGGTCAAACATCTTCTGGCTTTCATCAATGAAATGATTTCAGAATTCACTCTGCGTTTGTCCCCGTACACCATAAACGAATCTTTCCCAGGCGGGTTTACTTTGACTATTTTCTTCTTGCATAAAATTTCGGCGTCATTGGCGCTAAGTCAATCCATTCCCAAAACGATGTCGAAACCATTAAGTTCTATAGGCAATAATTCCACGTGGAACTTATTCCCATTCAGATCAATTAAGATGTTTCTCATACGGTGGCTAACAGGTACAAACTTGCCACTAGCAACTTCGACTAATAAGGCATCATCTAGTCTAACAACTGGCAAAGCTAGCTTTCTATCAAATTCATGCGATATAAAGGAGTAGTTGGCTCTAGAATCAAATAAAATTTGGGCAGGCAATTCGTTAACGAGAAAGGTACCTGAAGCGACATCAGCTTCATCTTTAGCAGCTTCCAGTGTCATCTGGAATGCTCTCGCATTTGGCTTTGGTGGAATGTTGGGTCTAGCTGCCTCTTTCTTCTTCGGGCAGTCCCTCGACATGTGTCCTTCCTCACCACAACCATAGCAAACTTTCTTAGTGAGGGTACATTCATTGGCATAGTGCCCTGGCTTTCCACACTTGTAGCATGTGTTCGCCACCTCACATCTTCCATGATGCTTCTTCTTACATTTGTCGCACCACTTCGCTTCACCTCCACTTCCCCTCGAACCAGACTTCGAGAACTTGTTTTTCTTGTTGGACCCTAAAGTTCCATCGAACTTCCTCTTTTCTCCAACATCTATCCTTTCCAGACCCTTTTCCTTCTGCTGGGCCTCCACATTCTTAGCTGCACGAACAACCGTTTTCAGAGTAGTTGCCATCTTGACTGTCGGACCAAAGTCGGTAGGCAGTCCATTAGCAAACCTCTCTATCTTGGAGAGTTCCGTTGGCACTAGGTACGGAAACAACTTCATTTTCTCAGTAAATGCAGTAGCATAGTCGTCTATGCTCATCTTCCCCTTCTTCAAGTTTTGGAACTCATTGTTCAGATCAATCAGATCTATCTCTGAACAATACTGCACCCTTATTTGTTCCAAGAACTCCTCCCATGACATTTTCAGGGCTTCTCCTCGTGGCATAGTATCTGCCAACAACTTCCACCAACTCAAGACTCCAGTCTTCAGTTGTCTAACCGCAAAGACGGTCTTCTGTTTGTTGCTACAGTCGCAACTTTCAAATACCATCTCCATTTCGGAGATCCAATCCATTATCTCAACAGGCTTTGGGCTCCCAGAAAGACTTGGCGGCTTGGCGCCCAAGAAGTTCTTGTACATTCGCTCATCCTTGTTGTTTCTCTTTTCCGGATCGTTACTTCGTTCTCCTTGAGTCCCAACTTGACTCATAATGCGACTATTGTTCCCTTCCTCCGATTGCTCGGGAATCAATTCAGGTTCCTCAATAGGTATGATAGGTTCATCCCTATTATCATGCAACATCTGTCGCATCTCCTCCCTTTGTTCGGCTAGCATAGCCCGAATCATGGCTTGAACCGCAGCCATTGTTATTGGTTCTGGTGCTGCTGCTACAACAGGTATTTGCTCAATCACTGGCGGTTGATTCCTGTTTTCATCTGCGTTTCCAACGCCACTTCTCGTTCTCACCATATTTGATCTGCACACCGAATAAGGTGAAATTTAGATCTTCATTCACGATAGATATTCAAATCATCCTTATTACTCCGAAACGTTTACATGCTAGTTCTAATACCATAAACATACGCTTAGAATCCTACACACATAAGGTTTCCAGATCCGGTCGGCAACAGACCGTAGATCCGAACAATTAATATCATATATGGCAACATATAACATTTAGCACATAAAAGCATTTTAGGCAACTTTCCTAAAATAACTAGTGCTCGTGTCTAAAATCCAACAGACACACCTCAAAATTCCACTTTAGCATTCTAAGTTTAAGTCTAGAAATCCTACAAATTCCTAGTTCACTTAAACTAATGCTCTGATACCAATTGTGACATCCCCAAAATCTTGGCCAGAAAAGACCGATTTTCATTTATGCTTTTAAATAATTTCAGAGTAAATCCTTTTGATTTGAAAGAGTTGCGGAATTTGTTCCCAAAACAAAACATGATAAATTAATATTTATCAAAGCATTTCATCAAGAGATGCATTTTCATTATAATCAAAACTCGAGATGTCATGTTCCGATACAGACAATAAAGCATAAACGATAACATTACCAGTCATTCAACAAATATATACATATACAGACTTGTAAACAAAACAACAAGATGATCCATCCATCTTACACCCTTGTGCCACTTCCTGTAATACAAATAAACTGAGTGGGTCAGGCTTGGGAGCCTGGTGAGCATATGGGGTTTTCAACCCACAATAAATAAGTTATATTTAATTTCACCAACCAATCACTATCCCGATTACCCATTCCCGTTATCCTCACCTTACGTCCCTAAAATAACATCTATCTCAAGGGACCTAATCTAGGATTTTCATCGGGACGGACATCACTGCTAAGGGGTTTCCTCAACAATAGATATCCTAAAGGCAACCATGAGGGGGATAGAGTACACCGGTGAACACATCGTTCACAACACCTACAGGTTATGAACCTGCTAGCGTTCTACTGGACTGTCTAGAAAGAGTTTGTGGTCGTTATCCATACTCCGCTGAATAACTAGATCAACAACAACAACAACATCGAGGCCTCTCATCTGTTTATTACACACCAACTATCTACCCATGTTCTACCCAACATATTAGTAGACAAAATATATACTTTCATACATAGTTTGAAACCTGTATATCATTTTCATTCAATATATATTCCACATAACAGATGAGGCATACCCACGTAACACGTATTTCACAGAAAGCAATTCAGATCTATGAGATGGAAGAGGGTGAACATACATTCACACACATAACAACAAATTCTACACAAAACACGTATTTCGTATAAAATACTCCATAATCATGTGTTAGAAGAAAGTAACTACACACTCACACATATAAACAACAATATACTTAATACACTCGAACCATACTTGTATTATTATCGTGTTTATGAAAGGTAGTATACACTCACTTGATCAGAAGATGATCGGACAACACTACGACTTGCAGAAGTAGTAATCCTCAGCAGATCTGGAAGATCTTCACAAAAATCGAACTTCTCGCGGGCAGAGCTTCGACTCGGGAACCGCACTTCTCGGGATCTTCGGGATCTCGGGACTTGCCTCGGGGATCGAGAATAATACCGGGGCTTCGGGGTATTTCTGGCACGCAAAACGATGCAAAACAAGAGAGAGAAGAGAAGAAATTAGCAAATGACTCGGCTGCCTTCGGATCCTATTTATAGGAGGCTGGAGCCTCGGAGTACGCGGGGCGTACTGGCCTCCGAAATCGTCACTGCATGCGTCATCCGAAGTGTCGACACTCTTCGGAGTACGCGGGGCGTACGTCGGATCAGACTGGTGACTCCCCCTTCGGATAATGCCGGATTTTTCAATTAAAAATAAATACAATTTATTTATCAAACTTCGGAAATTTATATCTTTCGCATACGAACTCCGTTTTCGACGTTCTTTATATCCACGCGAAGGTGAGACTACGTTCTACAACTTTCGTTTAGACTCCGTCGGCTAATTTCGACTTTATTTTTTATTATTTATTTTTAATAGGCCGCGACAGAAATTTTCGTTATAAATTCATAACTTCTTCGTTTGACGTCCGTTCTCGCCTAACTTTTTATCGCTTCGATACCAACAACAAGACCTTCGATCCTCGTTTAGAATGCTTCGGCTAAAAACCGCTCGATCTCAAATCGAGTATTTCAGGCTACATACCGCTAAGTCGAAACTTCGATAAATCATAACTTCCTCATACGAAGTCAGATTTGGGCGTTCTATATATATTCGAAAACCTCATTTCAACTACTACAGCATTATCCAAAGATATTAAGTTCATTTTACACTTAAATTTTGTCACAACTGGAAATTTTGTGTCATGTAATCTATACATTCAAGTTAATGTGAATCAAAAACTTCAATCAAATACATCATACAAGTACTACAAATAGTCATCAATCAAGTGGGAACACTAGAAGTCCTCATTTAGGTCCATTTTGGACTAGAACATCCTTATTGGGCCTAATGGACCAATAAGCTTCCAATTTGACTATCAAGGGCTTAGAACCCTAATTGGATCCAAATTGGACCCACATTTATTTAATTCAACATTTTGGGCCATGTTGGGCCTAGAATGAAATGAATTGAAAGCTTTGATCCATGATTAACCTAATCTAGTTTATTAAAGCATAAAAATCACAATTTTATTTTATAAGGCCAATAAACACCCAAGCTACTTCTAATATTGGGCTTAGGGGCAAAAAGCCCAAAAATCCTTTCTTCTCTCCCCATTCTCGGCCCAAGCCCAAGGAAAAAGGGAGAGTTGACCTTGGGTTGCCACCTCACTTTTATATGTTGGATTTCCATGCACATAACTCATGTTTCCAAGCAAGCATCATATCAAGATCACTTCTTTCTTCTCTCCTCTCTCACTCTCGGCCAAACACAACACACACACACTCACAAAAATCTATTCTACTCTCTCTAAATCTTGAAGAACATCTCCTTCCTCCCCTCTCCAAAAATCTCGAAAATTAGGAGCTTTCAAGAGGATCTTGCAAGTTAATCATCATCTAAGGTAAGATTATACTTGGATCTATGGTTTAGATTCTTTTGTTATCAAAATCCTTTCCTAATCTATGCAAAAATCGTGATCTTGCACCCTAGAACCATCTCAAACTCGAGATCTACCAAGGAAAGGTACTAAGGCCAAAAATCATCAAGTTTCCTCCATCTTTTCTTCCAAAAACCGAAACCACACCCAAGGTGAGCTTCATACCCCCAATTTTCTGTTTTTGTGAGTTTTAGGGGGGGGGGGGAATACAAGTGGAAGTGTAGATCTATATGTGTTTTGTATGCCTTGTATGATTTCCATGCTTATATGTATGCATTTGTGTGTTATAATGTTGGATCTAGCCATAAAACCCCTCAAAACCGAGATATATCTTGTGTTAAATGATTTTAGCTTCAAATATATTTCTAAATACAAAGTGTTTCAAGAAAAATGGCTAAGTGGTTTAGTAACAATTTTCTTTGAGTTAAAAACACAAATTTTGGGCCTAAAATGTGAAAAATACAAAATTAAGGGTCCAAATGGGCATATCACAAATTCTGATGGATGAAGTGTGCCAAAACAGTTTCCATAAACCAATTTCTGGAAATATACTCATTTAGGGGATTAAAAACATAAATTCCAAGCTTAATGGGCTAAAAATGACATTTTCGGCCCAATGAGGCCCATTATGCGAATTTTTCTGTTTTGGAGGGCCAAAACTGTGATTTTCTGTAAAACAGTGGACCATAAGTGATCCAAGTCCTTTTCAAAGGTTTAAAATGCTTTTTAAATTTAAAAAGGACCAAAGTTGCAAATTTTTTCCAATTTGGGCCAAAATTGTCAAAGTTGCGAAAAGAAGGGATTAAAACCGAGAAAACTGCATTTTCAGGGACTTAAACTGTTTCTATGAAAAATATGCTGAAAAATATTAATTTCAATAATTTTTGGTGTTAAAATGTCAAGAAAATTAATTTAAGGACCAAACCGGGAAATATTAAATAAAAGGGTTGAAAATGTAAATTTTACAAATAATGAGGGGCTGAAAACAGAAATATTTCAGGGCTAATTCAATATACACAATTTGATTAAATAATGGCACCGCGACTATCGACGAAATACAATACATTACAATACCAAAAGTCGTTGTTAAACGAATTGGCTCGGTCTCGAGCCAATAGAAATCTACAACTACTAACTCTACGACACTACGATTCATACAAGTAACGTTTGGTAATACATTATACATGCGAGTGTGCACAGACGTCTACGCACCATCTTTGGGCCCCAAAAGTGTAAAATCTTGTTCGTTGAGCCTAGCTAGCCCCATGACCTGATCTTAAGGCCCGAAGACATTTTTTTTACGGAGTGTTGGGTTTTACCGATCCGACACAACGTAAATGGACTTTCAATGGCTTGTATACTACTGGTCCCCAAGGGTCCTTTGGTATAGCTAGTAAAGTCTACATTTTATGCGAGGCGGGTCGGGGACCCCTCGTACATTTTTATCCCCAACCGGTTAATGGAGTCACCGGGGTCTTCATGACCTCTTTCTCTTCGGATGTGGGACTACACCTAGTCAGGGCGATTGGATAACGTGATTAGTACGGACGACGCCTTCGGGATCGTTAGTATAGCTATAAACTGGGCGTTTGTGTAATGCGGGTTTGTAGTAAATAATCATGCTCAAGAACTTTCCAACGTCGCCTGGGACTGACACTATACGCTATGCAATGGTTTCAATGTAACTTCATGTAATTCAAGGAACTAGGAGAACATCGGGTTTTCCTAGGGTTTTCAATACATACAGATTTGAAATGCATACAACTTCAATGAACATTTTTTTTACAAGTATAGAAACAAACAAGCATACCTATGGATCTTCACAAACGTTTTCTAAAGCTTTTTCTTTTCAGAAAATATCGGATTTTCTGGTGGTTTTTAAACAGTACAAACATTGGATTTCAACACTACTTATGAACTCACCAACATTTCATATGTTGACGTTTTTTTCAAAATACTTGTATTCTCAGGGAACCAGTGAACCAAAGGAAATCATATTCAGTGACGGCTTGCAGTTTATTTATGTACGAATCGAACAATTTAATTTCTGGGAATGTAATGTTTAAACAATGTATGACATGTAAACGCTACTGGTTGTACTATATTAATGAATGGTGACGAATGTTGTTATGTTTCATATATATTCAATGTTATGGTATTCAATTGAGTCACGACAGCCCCCGGACGTTTCCGCCGTCTGGTTCGGGGGTGTGATAAATTTTGACGCTTATTTTTATTCTTAATTAATCAGACCACATAATTAAGCAATTAAGCACAAAACACATAATACTCAAATAATACATTCTTATTATTTCAAAACGGGTTACAAAGGTTAACCTAGACTATTACATTGCTAAAAATGGCAAGCCCGGAAACACAGGCGTTACAGTATACATATCATAGAATCTAGGCAACTTTGAAGATATCATTAACCCAGTGCTCTTGTAAACAAACCCCTGTCAAAACATTACACGATGAGATAATAGAACCTTTATAGAAAGAGATGTTATAGATGTTTGATTCTGATGCAAGCATATAACTAATCAATGAACAATTGAAGTAATACACCATCTATAAAATTCAAAAGTAGATTGAATTGTTGTCTATGAATAATCTTGCCAGAACAAAAGGTTTCAATTGTAACTGAAAAAGAGAAAATAAACTTACTGCTGGAGGATATGTAAACGAAATTGCGTTCTTTTCGTTGGTGTAAATGATCAGCTGCAATATCCCGTTGAATATCACATACGTGCAATAGTCAAGGATTAAACACACTCAATTTTGAAATAGTGACCGTATAATGGATTCATCATGCATAAAAAAAGGAAAAAAGCAAATGTGAGCCCATATGAAGTTTCAGTTACTTACTTTTGAAACATAATGCACCCAAAAACTACAGATCAAAAAGGATATAATCCAATGCACCTGATGAGATAATTTTTATTATCAGGGAACTTCTTGTTGTAAAACTAAGCAAATGGGGCGATAATGATAACGATCGAACCAATCAACAATCGACTCAGTCTAACATCTTCACTGTAACCGCGGCTTGCCACGATCTAAAGCACAAATAAATCCACAAACGATTATAAAATCCTTAAGCATACAAAAAATTAGGAGAATTTTGAATTCGAGATGTGCGGAAATGAAGTTGTGTTGTACCTCGGATACAGATTAACGTTCTTTGTCAGCGACTCTCTGGAGAAACAAAGGCCATGTAAATCGATTTTGTTTGAGATTTTTTCAGAAACAATCGGTAGTGAATTATGATCGGAAAAGGGGAAGTTGGTGTGAGAGTGAAGGTAGTAAGTACCTGGGAAGTGATTTCGAAGTGATAAAGGTGTTGGGCAAGGGCGGAGACACCGACGCTGGATACCTCGCTGGAGAGTCCAAGGTCATCGATAAATTGGAATATTTTCATTCTGATGGCGATCGAGAGAGTGAAAGAGAGGCGAGAAAGAGGGACGTCTTTGATGGGGGAGGTCGGCAGTGGGAGACGTTGGTGGAGATCTCTGCATCTTTGGTGGAGACGATGAGATGGCGGTTGTGTGTAGGAGATTAGGGTAAGGTCCGCGTGTACGTGTAACGTAGTGTAATACGTATCCCGTGTAAAATTATATGAGTTGTTACATGTTTAATATTGTTGTATCTCATGTAATAGATGTTGTACCTCTTAATTTTCAAGAAATGGGCAATATGTTTAATAATATAGTAAAGATATATATATATATATATATATATATATATATATATATATATATATATATATATATATAGTTAGGTTCAAATGTTTTTATTATCTATTGTGTCCATGTACAATTGATTCTGGACCAATCATTTTATTTATTTTAAAAAAGTAATTAATGCATATTACATGTTGAAGATATAATGAGTATTCATTAAACCTTCAGCATTTAATATGCATTAATTACTTTCTTAAAAAAACTAAAATGATTGGTCCAGAATCAATCCTATATGCACAAAATAGATAGTTATAACAAAATAATCTAACCGTATATATATATATATATATATATATATATATATATATATATATATATATATATATATA